>NW_024082541.1:0-156368 GCF_003009895.1 Hyaena hyaena
CACTCACGTTAGAAGGCTCTCTCAGTGGATTCTGCGTCCTTTTTCTCCCAATCTCTCAGGTTTTGTAAGGTTTCCACTGGCTTCAGATCTTTTCTGTGTGATGTATGGGCGCGAGTGCAAGTACGGAGCTCCTTACTTCTCCGCCATCTTGCCCCCTCGTAGTATTTGGCAAATTTTGAACAAATGAATGGGCATACATACGCAGTGGCATCAAATGTAGGCATCTGGGAGAGAGGGCTTGTATTTGTGTATTGAAAATCAGAGATCTGGGGGCCGTTTAAGAAATGCTGTGTAATTAGATGGCTTTATTAAAACAACCTGATCTCTCCTCTCCTTGCTCCCCACCACCTGCCTTTAAAAAGTTATTTCCAAAAGAGTAGATTAATAGAATGTGAGAAATTTTACTTTTCTCAGCCTATGCACCCGAGGAAGGTGTTAGATAAAAGGCCTAAAGTGGGTATTAAAATGGCATTTGGCCCAACTGATTTTTACCGTGTCTTTTCTACTTTTCAAAGCAGTCTTTCTTTCTTTTTCATGTCACCAAATTCATAGGTTAAAATTCATGTACTAACATTAACTCTCAGTTTGGAATTTTTCTACTGTTCAGTGACAAATAGTGGCTGGTTAATGTTTTCTCTTTGAAAAATGCGATTATACTAAATTATTTATAAGTGATCCCTTTTTTACCTTTGTTTTTTAAAACTAGAAATGCTTTCCTATCCTACAATGTTTCATTTCCCAGAATCAGACTGTAAGACAGAGAGGATGGAGAGCAGGTAGCTTATTTAGGATGCTAAGATGGATGGGGGTAGAGAAGGCAGTCAGTAAAGGATGTGTATTAAGCCAGCTACTGTTTTGGCCAACTGAAACTTAATTTTGGGGGGAGCTGCAAGAAGACATCCCTTAGAATTGTCTATCCAAGAAGCTTTTACACCACAGAACCAGTTACTCTTTAGTTGAGGACTGCTTCTAGTCTGCTGTAGAGGTCCAGAGAAAACCCTCAGGCAGCTAAATATAAGGGTTGACCTTTGAAAGTCTGTGGGCATTCATCTGAGTGGTAATGGCCTTGGGATGTGGGTAGGCGTCCACAGTATCTGCTACATCTGGAGATGGTGCACTGGAGTTTAAGGAGTGCTGCAGTGTGAAAAGTAACAGATTTTAAGTTAGCCTTACTCAAGCGTTTACCCAGCCATCAGTTAAGTACTTATTATGTGTTCAGTACTGTGCTGGGATATACTGATTTGCTTGCTGAGCCACTTAGCTTTTTTTTTTTTTTTTTAAACTCAGGTTCTTCACTTATAAAGATAACTTGTTTTCTTCCTTTCAAAGTTGAGATACAGATGGGATGATATTCTTGAAAATACTTTGAAATGTTTAAAGCGGCATTTCAAATTTATTATTGTGGTATTTACTCAAATTTACCCTGAGAAAGCAGTGAAAATGAGATTAGATCATAAACTTGTCTCTTCTCAGGGATATGTTAGCTGGTCAAAAGCTTTCTTTTTTCTTAGGCTGTACGAGTCTGGTCTCTATGCGCAGTTTGTATAAGACAGTAAATTTATAAGTTCCATGAAAGGAATAAGGTACCATGGGAATGGTTATTTTTAGTCAGTTGGCAGTGAAGGCATCCCAGGGAAAATAGATAAAATGAACCTTAAAGTAATAAGTAAGAATTAGCCATGTGGAAATAGGGAAATTATGAAGAGGCAGTATATTCCAGGAGAGTTTGTGTTAAGTCCAAGAGGAGTGCAGAACCCACTCAGTGCCCAAGTTAAGCTTTTGGCCCATGGATTGGTCATGGCAGGGTGACATTCTGTCTCCATTTCTAACTAGCTGTATGGTATATGACTGGTTACTTAAGTTTTCTCAACTTTTCTGTCCTTAATTATAAATTGGGGATCTAGTACTATCTATACTGTAAGGCTTTTATAAAGGTAAATGAGATATATTATATTAGGCAGTTGGAATATATCCTCAGTAACTTCATCTGTAGCTTTTGTATCAGTATAGTTTCAGATTACAAGTCATATTTTTCTAAAGATGCACCTAGTTCCATGCAAAAGATTTCTCAAAGTATATGGAACATTAATCCTACAACATCTGCAAGAAAAAAGATCATGAAGTTAAAAGAATTTGATAAGCCCTGTATATCATAGATAGATGTCATGGAGAGTCACATTAAGATATTCACATCTCTGAAAAGTTTGGGAGTAAATAAACCCTTTTGACCTTGTTTAATACTGAATATTAAATTTATTTAATTACCAGTTTCTATTAGATACCTATTCACACTGGATATTCTTTGGGAAATGTTAATTGGAAAAGCTTCATATAGTGGATCAAGCAAGTTACCAATAACTATACATTCACATTAATATTGGTCTGTCAAAGAAATCATCTTAAGGACTTATAAATGTCCTTAAATAATATCACAAAATATTATTAAGATATTGCTCAAAATGTTTTTTGAGATTCTCTCTGTAGAAATGCTGTTGAGCCAGTTTATTAGTCCCTCCACATCAATCATTATGTGATCTTTTACATATTTCATTCCTCATTTTCTACAGAGAATTGTATCACTTGTGCTGTGATTCCTCCTAGGCCTCAGATCTGTTCAGAATGATGTTTTTTTGGCCTCACTTGAGATAATTTAAAGAACATTCCCCAGACAATTCTGAAAGTCGACTTCCAAAAATACTTGGAGTAATGCCACCATCATTAAACTAAGTGGATAACTTTCAAGGTGAATGGTTTTAAAAGGGACAACAGCTACTTAGATATATTATTTTCTCTGCAGAATAAATGGCTTGTCATTTCATAGTCCTACAAGGATTGCTGAATTCCTACTCTATGCTTGTCTCTGTGGTCGATATAGTCAATTTTGGGCAAGTGTTTATAGTCTAGTTGGGAAGAAATAAATATTCAAAAGTAATCATTATAGAAGGGGATAAGTATAGTCATAGAGGGATCAGAGTGTTATAAAAGTAGAGAGGGAGGAGTTTTTGTAGGAGGTCAAAAAAAAGCTTACAATGAGCCTTGACTACCATGTGGACCACACAGAGAGGCTATTCCAAGTTGAGAGAAGTCAAAGTATAGAGGCCCAGAGATGTGAAAGAGGGTGGGGGACGACGGCCATGTGAGTGCAAGTGGAGTGTAGATGCTTCCTGGGAAAGTGGAAGGTGATGAGACTGGGAAACCAGATGAAGTCCTGACCACAAAGGGCTTTATAAGTTCTCAGGCATGGAGTTTGGAGTTTCTCCTCTAGCTGATAGAGCACCTCTGTTAGATTACTGAACAAAGATGGCCACAGTCATCCTTGTAAAGAGATTGTTTTGGTAGTACTATGCATTTGAGTTGGAATAGGGGAAAACAGGAGGTAAGGAGCTCAGGAGGCTATTGGAGTGGTATAGGAAAGAATGAGTCTAAGGAAAGGCTTTACAAGTTGTTTAGGTGATTAGAAAGTAGATTGTCATGAGGGACTGGATAAGAAAAATAAGGGGAAGGGGTAATCTTGGATTCTTTCAAATGAGGCTCGGTTAGATATTGGGACTGTTTGGTATGATCGAGATTCAGGAGAGAAACACATTTCGTGCGACATTTATTGAGTTCTCTTTTGTACTTGTTGAGTCTGAAACACTCATTTTAATTTATACCTTTATTGATTCCCGGTGTAACTACTCTGTGCTAGATAATTTGCTAGACTCTGAGGCTGCGGCAGAGTCACAATATTCCATGTGCCTTGAAGCTCATAGCCTAGTGGGAGAGACAGACATAAACAAATAATTACCCAACTAATTACTTAATTAGTAAGTAAATAAGAAGGGGACCTAACTCATAAGGCATTGTGCAATCCATTCTGATACTTAGCAGAACAGCTTGGTCTGCTAAAAGAGATTTGAGGTCATTGGTAAATTGTTGCTTAACTAACCCCATTAGTGAGATTGCCTAGACTGGGTTTGCAAAATGACCAGGAAAGAGGACTGAGGTTAGAATAGCATGAATGTTTAAGGAGAAGGGTGAATGAATAAAGTTCTAAGATGAATCTGGAAAAGCTTGGCAGAGTAGTTGAGTGGTGTGTGGAAAGCATTGGGAATGTGGCAGAGGGGTCAAATAAAAATGGTATACAAAAGTTCCTATGATCTAGTAACTGCAAGTCTGTGTTGGCTCTAGCAAGAGCAGATACAGTACTGTTTAAGCCATATTTCCAGGCATTGGTGACCTGGAGCTGGTTTACACTGACTTTTGAGAGCAAGCTTGTTAAATTTTCAGGAACTCCGCAAGCTGGTTGTTAAACATAGCCATTACTGTAAACTGAGTTATGTATAATTACAATTTAACATGTTTTATTAACAATAAGTATAATAAATATTCAAAATTCATCCTTCCTAATTATTTTATATGTTTTGTTATTATTCATGCTCTTAAGGTTATTTATGTCTATTTTATTTGGATAATGGATGTACCATATAATCTTGTGCTACCTCTTCTGAAGTCTGTGTTCATTGACTTCACTTCGGTATCTTGAAATCTCCTATAGTGAGAGTATTTATACCATGGGATTTGGCCAATGCTGCAAATGTGAGATTTTGTTTTGTTGATTATCTAGACTTAAATGGATAGAAATATTGTTAATAATGCACACTAAACTCAAAAGTATGTTGGCTATGTAGCAATTGATTGTAAATGGTACAAAAAATGGAAGAAATACTTTTCCAAATATTCTCCATATACATAAAATATTATATTACGCAACAGAGAAGTTGCTCCTAATATTGATGAGCAAGAGAAGTTCTGACATACATATTCATTGTTTCATTTTCATCTTATTTATTAATGTAAAAGGAAATACCAACCAATATTCATGTCAGAACATACCAGATTTGGTAAATATCAATGAAAGCATTTTATAAGAAACAAGTTGGAAAAAAAAAAGAAACCAGTTGGCTCTGTGGAATTTTAGGTAAAAAAATATTGTATATTTTATTATTATGTGTAAAGTCTGTGCTATGTCTCTTTTATACTAGTAAAATTTATAAAAAACTTACACACATATACACACATTTTTTATGGGAGCTAATTGCTAAACATTTATTAGCACACAATGGTTGTTTATATAGGATGTTTGGAAACAAGGGTGATCTACTCTTTTGAAAAGCGTGGCAGAGAAGGAATGTTCCTTAGGTACTAGGTTATAGGTAGCCGGAAGACATTTGCAGGCTTGGGGCTTTTCTGTTTGTGTTTTTGTTTGAATGGATTTATAGCCTTAATGAAGAGAGCCAGTAGAGAGGGAGAGATTGATGGTGTAGAAGGTGGAAGTAAATGTTGGAAGAAGGTGACAAACATATGGTCGGAAATGAAATGCAGACCTGTGGGGAAATTGTAGGAAAATTAAAAAATAGGGGTATCCCTATTTTTCTAAGGATAGGGAATAATAACATAAGATGTGAAAAATGTAAGTACAGGTACATTAAAATCATTTACATCAGTTAATTATAATTGAAGAAGTGGAAGAATGAGCTAAAGAAAAGAAATTCAGAAAGGAATCAGTTAATTTATGAATAAATTATAAAATGAGAGGTGAATAGGTGATTGGCAAGTTTTCATGTTGATTTAATCTCTGAAATATTGTGTTGAAATTTTAGTCTGTTTTTAGGTGGAGATATTTAAATAAAGAAGAGTTAATTTAAAGGTACCTCATGCATTTAAATGCCAAATATTATTTGCTTTACCTAGCTGTGCAATGTGATGCAACATTTCCATGGACACGGGTTGAGTTTCTACAATATGATCAGAAGTGGGGTATAATTTGAGGTTGACTAAACTGCATTCATTGCATGCATGGATAGTTTGAACACAAGGTAAAATGTTATCCAGACTGCTGAAGAAAACAAGTCTTATTTTGGAACATGACTTTCTTCAGCATTATAATTTATGACTTTTTCACTTGGATTCTTGCTTTTAACACGCTCATATTTATATATATGCTTCAATCAAAGAAAGGCATAACTTTCTTGCTTATCCTGTTCTAATAGGTTCTATTAGTTTGTCATTATTAAAATTTACAGTCCTTATTTTTCTCTCAATTGAAATATAGTAAAATAAAGAACTATTTTATATTTGCATGATAGTTTAACATTTCAAGTCTTTTTGGATCTATTTTTTTTCAAATACATATGAAATAATTAGCCTAAGTGTTCAGAGATATTGGTACTGATGATGCTAAATGAGGATACTGGTATTGAAAATACATGCAGCTGGCTCCTGGTTGTCATTGTAGTGACCATCTTTGAGTCTGACACTGTGTTATCTACCTCCTTTGTAGTCTAATACCACCTCAGCCATCTGGGTGAGGATTGTGGCATCTTATCCTTGATGTTTGGAAGAATAATACCTTACTCTGTATTTCTGTTGTTAGAGTTAGAACACTGTTGTGGCCCTGTTGATTGATTGATGGTTGCACAATGCTGTTGCTGTTCTAGACCTCATGTTCATGTTCTAGGTAGAAAAAAGAGGGTGGGGCAGAGGAGGGACAGCACCAGGCCTGTGGTGTTTTGTTTAATCACAAAAGCAAAAACTTTAGAGAACTTTAGCACTTCCTTACCAGTGTTCTGCTTATACCTCATTGTCCACTTCTAGCTACAGAAGAGTTTGAAAAGTGAATATTTAGTTTCCCAACATCTACAGCAAGGAGAGTGGTTAATGGTAGAGAATGGCTTTGGTTAGCCAATTAATGATGTTTGCTAAAAGGGAAGATCTCAAGCCCTGTATAGTTCCAACCTTTGCACTTGTATTTCTTTTTTTTTTTTAATTTTTTTCTTTTTATTTTTTTTACAAATAGTTTATTGTCAAATTAGTTTCTACATGCACTTGTATTTCTAACCAATTTAAGGCTGTCTTATTTGGAAGGCAGCCTTTTCAGTCTCCTTACCTATTGGCCTAGGAAAAACCTTTTTGGCCTCCATTTAGATTTCACTTTTAATTGATAGGTAAACCCATCAGTCCCTGCTGAACAAGAGGATCCATTCTTCAATATCAGTCTGGACAGAGCAGTTCAGGAAGTGAGGCACAATCCTGGGCTTGAAAGGGACCCATGTTTACAGGCTGTCTGTACCAAGCGTGGCTGCTGGGAAGGCTCCTGTGAAAAAGATCAGCAAGGAGGAAAGTATTCTGAGAATCTTCCTGATAATACCGTTAGTATCTGAATGCTTGAAACAAGCATAGCTGCACACATTACTTGGTTATTTTCTGGTTGTTTCCAGACTTCTTGTTTGAAATATGTTAGTTTCTGTGCAGCTAAAAAATATTAGAAAAGAGTGAAATTTAAGTAAACTGTTTGTAGACTACTTGGGAGCACTGAGAATGGGTCTGAAAGGAATATTTCTAAAATCCCTGTCTGGGGGCACCTGGGTGGTGCAGTCAGTTAAGTGTCCAACTCCTGATTTAGTCTGGTGATGATCTTACATTTTGTGAGACTGAGCCCCGTGTTGGGCTCTGCTCTCAAATTGGAGCCTGCTTGGGATTCTCTCTCCCCCTCTCTTTCCCTGCCCCTCCTCCACTCATGCTCTCTCTTTCTCTCTCTCTCTCAAAATAAATAAACTTAAAAAAAAAAAAAAATCCCTGCCCAGACCAATCTTGCACTATTCATACCTGCAAAAATACTTCTGACTTTCTAGGCATAGAATAATTCTTGATTTTGGATTTATGAGAATAATTATTAAATGACAAAGAAATTTGCAGTGCATGTAAATAAAAAGCCAATTATTAAATTATTTGCATAATTAAATTCCACCATGAAGATATAATGAAGTATATATTTTTTATCTGAGATCTTACTGTATTCCAGTATTGGGCTAAGCAATTCATACATATAATTTGATATTCTTGAAGTAGCTAGTATTATTTTCCCCTTTTGAAGAGTCTGATGCTCACAGAGGTTAAGTTACTTGCCCAAGATTTCAATGCCAGTACTTCATAGCAGCTGTGATTTGAAACCAGGCAGTGTGCCATACCTGCCAGGTGTGGATCCATGCTCTTAATAATAATAACATTAGGCACTATGCCAAAGATTTTACAGTCATTTCATCTATTATTCATTAAAATCCTCGATGTTGGTACTATTATCATCATCCCTCTTTTACAGCTGAGAACACTGAGTATTAGAGAGATTGAGTAGCTGTTTTAATTTATTGCAGCTTCCAAGGCATTGGCTTCTGACTCGGGCAGCCTGATCTGACTCCACATGGACCCTAGCCATGTCACTACACTGCTTGTATGTAGTTAGTCCCATGTTAGATTCTGTCTATAGTTTTTAAAGTATGTATATAAAATGTAATGTTTATTCCTAAAGAGAAAATTTCATCCACATTATAAAATTCCGGAAAAGCTGCCTCATGTTTCTCAGTGATTTTGTGTTGAGAGACTTTACTCTGCCAGATCAAATTTGGTATAGTTATTTTTCTGGTGCACACAATGAAAAGTTAATATAGATTGCTTTGTATCTTGCACATATGACCAGAGCTTAGATTAGTTCATTTTTTAGGTGAATTGAGTGAATTTCTCTTTATCAAAATTAACTAAATTTATATAAAAAAATTCCAGGCTGAGAAAATGTGACACAAAAATTCAGCAATGATGAAAGATTATGCTTGACTGAAACAGTTGTATTTTATGTGACTTGCTGATGTTTTATGATAAGGAAAAAGTGATCATTCTTATTCTTTAAGTACCACTTCACTTAAAGGTATTAATACATAGCAATATGTACTCTCTTTTACTTTGAATTGTGGTTGGAAAGAAAGTGTTACTCAGTCTCAAAAAATAATTTATTTCATTATAGTACATTCAGATGAAATTATAGTTCATCTTAGATTAGAGGTGCTTTGGTTTTGGTTCAGATGTATATAAAATAAAATACAATAAAAATGTGTTACATCGGGAAAAACCAACTCTGTATTACTTCAGGCACATTTCATCACCTTTCTTTCACTCAAATTCAGTGCTATATTTTATAGTGATTGACTCACAGGGGAAAGATCTATGACTTCTATCTTGTTACATGACCTTGGGAAAAGTTGGCTTAAATGTATGAAAGGATATTTCAGACACTGACTCAGACTAAATAAATGTGCTAAATTTGACAAAGTGAGTGGGAAATTTTTCTCACCACATGGAACCACTAATGGGCTTGGGAAGTAAACATGGTTAAGTAGACAGAGTTGCCTTTTTATTACAATAATTCTGAGTTGGCCCATTAGCATGAATAACATTTCAGTGAATTTCACATTTGTAGCTTTAGGACTGACCCCTACCCACCCCCCCCAAAAAAAAACAGCCACACAAACCAAACAAAAACAAAGTAAAATGTCTCCAGATGAGAGAGATGTTGTGGGTTGAATTGTGTTCCCCCAAAACAGTAAGTTCAAGTTCTAATCCCCAGTACCTGTGTTTGTGACCTTATTTGGGAAAAAGGTCTTTGTAGATGAATCAAGATAAGATGAGGTCTGGGGCACCTGCATGGCTCTTGATTTTGGGACAGGTCATGATCTCACAGTTGTGAGATGGAGCCCCACATCCAGCTCTGTACTGACGGCATGGAGCCTGCTTGGGATTCTCTTTCTCTTCCTCTCTGCCCCTTTCCTCACTTGTGTGTGTTCTCTCTCTCAAAATAAACAAATTAACTTAAAAAAAGAAAGGTGAGATGAGGTCATACTGCAGTAGGGTGAGCCATTAATCCAATATGACCTGTGTCCTTGTGTTAAGAGAAGAGATAGTCTGGGACATGCCATATGGCAGCAGAGGCTGAGATTGGAGGGATGTAGCCATAAGGCAAGGAATGCTTAGGAAGAAGCAAGGAAGGATTCTATCAAGTCTCACAGGGAGTATGGCCCTTGATTTCAGACTTCTGTCCTCTGGAACAGTGAGAGAATAAATATCTGTTGCTTTAAGTCATCTTGTCTGTGGTAGTTAGAGCAGCCTTAGGAAACTCATGCTAGAAGCGTGATTGGAATGCTGATGGAGAGTTCATGATAGTGCTCTGTGGACTTTGCTCTTTCTCCTTGTTCCACACTTTCCTTCTTCTCCTCATAGGAATCATGAGAACACTGGGTTCTTTTTTCCACATCTACCATATACCTTTGCAACATCATTTCATCTCTCTGGGTTTCATTTGCTTTGTGGGTGAAGTTAAGATCTCACACTGTTCTATGTAACATTAATGGCCAACATTTATGGGACTTCTCTATGCCATACCCACTGCTTAATGCGTATTATTTCATATACTCCTAACAAGAATCCTTTGAGGAATGTATTTTTCTTATCCCTCCTTTACCAAGGGCCCAAATAATGACATTTCTCTGTGAATTCTTTTCCTTGTCCATTCTGAGACTAGAACATGGGAATCAGAGCTAAAATAATGGTAGTATTCATGTTTCTTTTACAGATACCTAACCTGACTTAATCTGAGTAGAAAGGGAGTGAAAGCCATTGGAAAGGGATGTTATTTCAACATGGCACTCTTAACTTTTGCCATGTCAGTTTCCACTTATGCAGAACAGAGGGTCCTGTTTTGCTTTTGAAATTCACTTTCCTTGCTATACTTTACTCCCCTTTTTATTGTTGAAAATTGTTTTAATATAATTTCCTTATTTTCTAGCCTGCTTAAAAATTTTATTATTGAAGCTGCTTCAAGGCAGGATATAATAGTGGACTTTAATAATATACTTGCTATTATTAATGTTCACTGTGTCCTAGGCACTGCATTCTGTACAGCACCCTAGGAGACTGATGCTATTATAACACAGTTTAAAGATTAAGGTTTATAAAAGTAACTAGGTCAAAATTACTAGTCTCCAAATCCTCATTGATTTCACCACCAGACTATTTTTTGCATTTTCTTGTTAGAGAGGGCCCTTAACACTGTGACATGGATTAATTTATCAGATTAATGATTGACTTGGAAGATATGTATCTGGGCTCTAAGAGGATACTGACCAGCATAAGTAAATATTGGAAATCTGGAAGCATCTGAAAAATGATGTTCTGAATAGAGTAGCTTACACTTGGGGAGGGGACATACAGACCATGAGGACCACAGATGGGTCAACATGGGGATACTGAAGATGAACTTGTTTTCTTTCAGAATATTTTATCTAAAGCTACTCTAGAATTAGACCCATTTGTCCTTAATTACCATAAATAGGGACAACAAAAACTGATGTTTCTTGCCTTAATATTTTGTTGTTAATATTCTCCTATTCAAGAACGTGGTAGCAAACCTTGCAATCTGCCCCTAATGTGGACCTTTTAGTAAATGCTAAGTTACAATCCTGTAGTAGAATAGTAGTTGTATTTGAAATGAGAATGCATCATAAGTCCATTCCATGCCTTTTCCTTGTAACGAATAGACACTGTATCCCATGCTTCTAATAGTAAAAATTCTTAGAAAATACAGCTAGCGACAGTATTTGAGTAGGTCTTAGAAGCAAAACTGATCTGACCAAGCAATGTACGTTGGTTAAGTGAAATATGAAAGGCTATCTGTTCTGTCCCAGCTGTGGATGTTTGCCATAGAAAATGTTTGTGATGGCACACTAGGAAGACTGAATCTACCGGTTTCTTGCTGCCCAAACTTGCCTTGGTTAAATCTGTCTTCTGTCTTCTAGACCCTAGAGAACTGTCAGTCCCCTGAAGAACTGGGGAATACAGTGAAGGATACAGGAAAAAAGTTTGAGGAGCATAGCTAGTATACCAAAAATAATTAGTGGGAAAATGCACTTGGACAGTGAATAGACGCTGGAAAATCTGATTGTCTAATTTGGATTTTCCCTAAATACCTGTCATGGTGAAATGAAATATCTTTTGAACTAGGAGTAAGTGTTTCAGTATTTTGGTCACTGCTCTGCTACAAATTAACTTCAAAACTGGGAAGTAGTGCTTTGTAACAATAATTTTTTTTAGCTGTGTTTATTTTAACTTGAGAGAGAGAGAGAGGGAGGGAGGGAGAGGGAGAGGTGGGAGAGAGAGAGAGAGAGAGAGAGGGAGGGAGAGGGAGAGGTGGGAGAGAGAGAGAGAGAGAGAGAGAGAGAGAGAGAGAGAGAGAGAGATAGGATCATGACCTGAGCTGAAATCAAGACTTGTATGCTCAACTGATGAGCCACCCAGGTGCCCCAAAGTTGTGGGTGTTTTACATTCCCTGTAACTTCCCCCAAATTCCTTTCCTACCTTTAAAAGATCATAAGTGTCCTATTGAGAATATATGTCATCAGGTGTTGCTCAAACTGCTGGATGTTTACTATGGCCTCACCATGCTTTTGCCACCAAAGAACATTTTCATTAGTAATTTGCAGATGACATTACAGTGTTTATCTGGAAACCAGTATTTAATGGATAATTATAATGATAACTATTGCCATTACAATATAAGCATTTGTTATCAGCCACATAATTCAGCAATATCTTTTACCTTTCAAGTACATTCGGCAATGTCAGGAGACATTATAGATTATCTCAACAGAAGGGAGGAGTGCTACTGGCATCTAGTGGGTAGAAGTCAGGGATGCTACTAAACATCCCACAGTGTACAGGACAGACCCCACACCAGAGTTATGGGGCTTAAGATGCTGGTAGTGCTGAGGCTGAGAAACTGTCCTATATAGCCTGTTGCTTATTTGATCTGTATGCATGGTGATCATAGAGGATGTTAAGCCCATCTTACATCTGAGGTCCAGAAAGGTTGTCAGTTTCTCAGTGTTAAACAATTCATTAAAGACAGAGCCGACATTCCCATTTCAGCCTCTAAAAACTATTTTTTTTAAACTAAGAGATGATTCTAAACCCAAACCTTTTTTTCCCCTACATTGGGAAGCATCCTTCACCTCAGTTTTTCATGTTTGGTATGAGATTTTCTGTCCTTTACCTAGCAATTTGTAGTAATATATTTGGTTGGGGGTAGGCAGTGAGGAGGAAAGATGGGGGTTTGGAGATTTTCAAAAACTTGAGGTATTATACTTAAATGTAATATTTTTGGCAAAAATCTGTAGTCATAAGCAGTGTGGGTGAAATACAAATGTATATTTAGAGTTTAGTGTTGCTCATACATATGCATTGTTTTTAGATTAAGAATGAGAGTTTTTAGTTTTTCTTCTCTTTGTATCTTTCAAAAGCAATTTGATTTGCTCTTCTCTTGGACGTGATGGTGATTTGTAGAGCTTGCTGCTTGTTGAGGAATCGGATACTCTTTGTGGAAACTTGAGGGTGAGAGTTTGCATGCTGGTAGTAAGGTAGTTTTGGGGCATTTTGGACTTACAGCATAATAAGATATAGAGATGTGAGAAAGATCAAACTGTACTTGGGGAGGGAAATGTTGAGTGCTTCATGAGGAAACTATGTTTTATTTGCTCCTTTAGTCACTGATAAATTTCAATTTTGAGATAAAGCATGACAGATAAATAAGGTTATTGGAGTATAAGAGGTGGGAAACATTAATTTGGATTATTTTATATGAAAACTTACATTTTGTGAGTGGGAAGTATGGCTTAGAAAAATTGACAAGACTCATTCCCTCGGTAATATCCATTTTTTTTTGCCAAAATATTAAATTGCCTTTGAAATAGTATACTTTGGGACTGGTACTTTGGAAAATATAGCTAGCCATCCTGGTAGGCTTCTGCTTGCCTCTAGAGTTTTATACCTGCATGGAGTTGAGGTTTATTGTGGAGATTCAGGGCAGCAGCTTCAGTTGCTTTTGTATGATAATCACACATAGAACAAAGTCAATTCTTTGATTTACCTGGTGTTCATTCTATTTGGTAGATTTAATAAGCAGAGAATGGACAGGTCATGGAACCAAGGTAAGATGAATACCATAACAATATGCAAAGAACACTTCAAAATTAACGGTAGAGAAATTGAACACAGATGGCTTCTAATCAGCATCCAAAAAATTAAACATTTTAAGAGAGCAATACACAGAGATATGCTCAGTGTGGCAGTCAAGTTAACCGAAAGAATGAATTCCTGCTTTTCAACATTAATTTCAAAGCATTAAGAACACTGAGGTTTAATTTTTACTGCCTTATGTTAACTATAGACATCATTATTTTCACTGGCATTCACCAATTATTACAGTTTATTTTTAGGTAAAAAATGGTTGCTGTATTCTAAAAAACAGTTTGGGAAACTCTGAAACTTAATAGTTTACAAGGAAAAAATGAAGAGATCTTGAGGGAAAGATAAGATGCTCTGTATCATACCAAACCTTGATTTGAATTGTAATTGTTAATTTCTTTTTTACCCTTATATGCTACCCCTGTATTTCTTCAACATGCCAATCTAGATCTATGGTTTCAGCAGAATTTAAATATAAGTTACAGAAAATACAGTATTGAAAAATCCCCATAGCAGTCAATTGTAATATTTTATATCAGGCAGAGAGAAATGTTAATTCATTTTCACATAGAGTTGAAAGATTATGCTAGACTTGATTTTCTTTAGAGACCGTATGCATATTTACCAGAAGAATAAACTCTGGTTGTCAGTTATGTGTGTAGGTTGGTGAGAATTTGGGTATGTTCGATGAGGGTAGTATTCCTGTAAGAGAGAAGAGGAGAGGAGACAGAGTAATGAAACTGACAGTTACTGAGTACTTACTAGATTTCAAGTACAGCACTGGGGGATGCTCTATCATGTAAATGTCACAACAGGTCTGGGATCTAGATAATATTATTTTCATTTTATTGTGGAGAAAATAGAAAAAGCTACAATCACTAGGAAGTATTTTTTCTGCTATACCTCAATGTCTCTTTAGTATCAGGACCAAGAAGTGGAGATTTGGGAGGGAGCAGAGAAGGGAGACCAAGTTATAGTTGTTGGCTGACTCGAACACAAAACTCTAAGGATTTTGACTAATCCTTAAATACAAAGGTTTTTCTGTTTTGGGTTTTAAATTTATTTTGGTGGAAGATTTTCATACATTCATTCAAATTACTGCTTGAAACATTTTTCAGTGGCCCTAAAGACATTGGTTAAATGACAGATTTTGGAATGATGGGCACTGTTTATTTTGTAAAGTAACCCCTCCTCCAATAGCAAATTTTATTTTAAAATCTAGTAGGTTACCCAAATTCTGATTTTGCATGTTTATTTGATACTGCAAGATATTACTACCCCTTTTTAGTCAAAACTGTTTCATCCAAAATGGCAAAGGGACACTGATTAATTTAAAAGCCAGAAGTTCAAATGTGATTTTTGTACCTGATAACTCATTTTCATCTCTGTGTATTTTAATTATAAATAAATATTCAAGCCCCCCATTTAAAACAGGTTGCATTCAAAAGTTCATTTGGAACAGAGTTGTTTGGAGTTTGAAACATTTTTCCATAGAAACAATGTTATGTTTCCAGGCCAACCTAAAAAAACCTATTTAAACCATATAGTACAGTTTCTGCTCTATAATCGTCATGGGGCCCACACAACATATATTTCTACTGGGAAAATGCACTTGAAGTTTAGCTTGAAATAGATTAGTGCTTCACTGGGGTAGAGGTGGGCACTTGAAGCCCTCCTGCTTTCTTGGCAATGAGAATTAGCATTTTTTCCCTACAGTGTTGCATATGGTTCCCATGAACTTAGGTGAAGACTCCTTTAGGATAAAGGCCAAGGCAGGGAATGGAGCATCTTCCAAGAATGGATACATGATTCAACATGTTTTGGCTGCAAGCAAGAGACTACTCAATTTGAATAATAGTATAGTTTATCCTCTCACTTAAAAACTCTGGAACAAGCAGTTTCAGCTTTGGTTAATTCAGCAGCTCAGTGAAGACAGGGTTTTAGGTTAGGTTAGATTCTTTGAAATCTTTATAGTCTCATGGTCATAAGATGTCCCTAGAAGCCATACGAATCTTGTCCTTGAATAACAAACTCTGAAAGTTCAAAAGCTGAGGAGTGGACTTTTAATCATATTAACTAAGAAAATATCTCCCAGAAGGCATTCTCCTAAACCAGTCACTGGCCACCAAAAATCAGATTGCTAGCACTGGCTTAGACTCTAAGCTTCAGATGAATTATCTTCTGGGAGGTGTGGCAGTTGCATACTTTCTCTGAGCATAATACCAAGCTCATTTGGAGATCAATAGACAAAGAAGATCTGTTGGGGACTGTCATTCAAGTCTTCCACTGCCTACCACTAGGGAACAATGGTTTTGGACAAGGGAGAGGTTATAAATTCTGAGTTTTTATTTTAGCTCTCTCTTAGTAGCTATGTGATCTTGAAAACTCCAGCTTCTATAAAATAAGGGAGTAAGATAGATCCATTTATTCCTCAATTTATCCATTCAAAAATGTTTATTGAGCATCTATTTTGTTACAAGCAGTATTTTTGACACAGAAAATATAAAGTGAACCTTGAGCAGTCCTTCCCAGCTGTAAGACTGTTTGATCTGTTTAACTGTCTGTCTACCTATCCATCCTCTTCCCTCTTTTATCTGTGAGCATGAATCTTATTCCATTAAATTCTACATAAGTAATTCTTACTTATGTTGTCAGCTGCACTGAATGCTTATAAAGGGGACAGAGAATAACTTGATTTTGCTAGTATGATGCACTTCTTTTTTCATGGCTTAACTTATACAAGCTTTAAATATTATCATCGTTGTAAAATACTACATTTAGCACTCTTATAACCAATTTGGAGTAATTCCTTTGTAAAAGATCCTTAAGGAGGCACTTTATGTCAAATAATAAATGATCTTGGGTCTTGTTAAGACTTGAAAACCACAGGTGAATGATAGTGCCATGTCAATTTTTATACCCTGAATAGGGCACTTGTTTTTCTGAGTCAGACAGGCAAGAGTTGGATAGGTGTATATTACTGTTTATGAGCCTTATCCTTTACTGCAAATCAAGTGTTTATTCCACTCCTGAACTTAATTAGCAGCTAAGAGCTTTGTGCTTTGTATTTTAAGGGAGCATGTGATTTGTTCATTAGTTCAAAAGCAGATTAATTATTATATCTTTAGTCACCATCTGTAAACACATCTAATAATGGTGAGCTCTCCCCTGCTGAGTTACCTTGAAATGCCCTGTGGTGTTTTATTAGCTTTCAATTCTGTGTTTATTACAGTTGGTTGGAGATTTTTCAATTCAGTTTATTGGCCACAGAGAGTCCAATCCTTCTGTGGAAAAACCACCAATTTCTGAGGGTGAGGAATTTATTAATGCTGGCTATCAAATTGCTATAAACATTTCTCCCAAGTCATACTGTTTCGGTTTGGATTAAAATCTTAGTAGTTCTATTATAGGCCAAGGTTTTAAGCACCTTAGGTATGTTTAGATTCAAAGAGGAGCACTTGGGAGTAAAATTAGTAACCTACATAAAAAATGTCTTCCAAGTCCAAGCCATCCTCAGACAGAATGATTAAGTACAGAAAGGCAAGTGGATAAATGGTGATACTGATACATTGGTATTTTGCTGTTATTTAATTTGGCATTGCAACAACTTTTTCAGGTGTCACGTGATTCTCAGAGAATGTAAAGAACTTGCATGAAATCATTACTGGAGCTGGATAATATGAACCAAAGTCATATAACTTGTAAGGTTTTGTTCCTTTTCATTAGTATCTAGGTTGCCAGATAAAATACAGAATGGTAATTAATTGATACTTCATCTTATCAAGAACTTTTTTAGTATTAGTAGTTCCCAGATATTGCATGGGCCATATTTAGACTGCAAATATTTGTTGTTTATCTAAAATTCAAATTCAATTTGGTATTTATATTACATTGTTACTATTTGTTAAATCTGGCATTCCTAATAGGGTCCCTTTCTTCTCTCCCCTTTTGTATGCAGGAACTCCCTACTGTGCTGCTGGCTTTGGTTTATTAACCCTGATTTAGTCCCTTTTGGCTGCTGTAACAAAATACAATAGATGGGTTGGCTTATAAAGAATAAGTTCATTTCTTACAGTTCTCAAGGCTGGGAAATCTAAGATCAAGAAGCTGGCCTATTCAGTGTCTGATGAGAGCCTGATGTGGTGGAAAGGTCTAGGGATCTCTCTGTGGCCTTTCTAAAGGCACCAATACCATTCATAAGGACTCCACCCTTATGACTTAATCACTTTCAAAACACCATACCTCCTACTACTATCATCTTGGGGGTTAGGATTTCAACTGAGGATTTTGGGGGGACACATTCAGGCTATAGCAAACCCCATTCTTTGCTTTCTTAGTTTGAAGTTTACCAGCTCAGGAACATTTAAGTAAGGACCTTATTCTTGCTGATTTTCATAGTGTCCAGTGCCTAATCTGATAAATAATTCGGGGTTAACCTGTTTATCAGTGCTAATGACTTTATGTGCTATTTTTTTCCAGGTTACATATTTCTTTAACAGAACCTGCTGTAGCTAATGCTTTAACACATAGTAACTTCAGAGGCCAGAACTTCAGACGCCTTACAGAGAAAATGGAGAAGAGTTTTGAAATCATTTGAAATCATTCTTTCAGTTCTTCTCGTATTGTGATTTTGCTCACAGAACATCAGTTTATGATTTTAACTATTTTTTTATTTCACCTTAAATTTGATCATCATAATTGCTCATTTTATTGTTTATTATTTCCATGTCTATTTTGGTGAATTTTCAAAACTGTTACAGAATATTTTTTTAGAGATTTCGTGGATGATTGAGATCCCTAATAATTCTGAAACTGTATTTCCACTTTTAGTGAAGGTAATGTTTTAGTAAAAGGTAATGTTTTGTCTCTGTTGAGCATTCAGAATATCATAGGAGAGGTTAGAATTTTCAGTATCTAACCACATAGCCATGTACCAAGGTGGGAGTAGAACAGGATCTCCTCTGTGCACCTAATATAAGCCACTACCTTGCTACTTTGCCAGAACTCTAGGAAACTTATATTTTTACCAAAAAATCCCAGAGAATAGACTGGAAAACCCCTGGGCATATTAGGGGTATTTGAGGGGAATAATTCATGGTTACCATGAAGAGATTAATAAGGGCCCTAAACTCTTTTTGGACTGTTAGGCAGAAATGGTGTGCTATTAGCTTCAGTATGGATCAGCTCCTTTCTTCTCTCTGGACCTTGGCTTTTTCACCTGTGAAGTAAAGCAGAGGTGGGACTGGATGGCCTCTGAGGTCTTTATTATGTTGGTAGTGGCTCCAAAAGGGTTGGGTATCCTGAGGAGTAGTTCTGGAACATGATCTATGGCATGAGGCTTTCCGGTTCTGTAGAGTGTAATAAGGCATTGGTTTTGGTGTCCACTCATCCATTCATGATCCATTCATTTATTCAGATGTTTACTTTCCCCATGAACTGTCCACTGAACCGTGCTTGACACAAAGCAGGCACAGTCCTTGCCATCATGAAACTTACATTGGAAGAGAAGGCACTATAATGTAAACATAAGTGAATATGTAATAGCAAATTGAGGTAAGTGTTAACTAAGGAGAATATCAAGATTCGAATGAGAGAGATTGACAGTGACATTCTATCTAGATTGTATATATTTAAACTCTCTGGAAGTAGCATTTAAGCTAAGAGAGATCTGTTCTTTGGGATGAATAGTTACTGGACTATAAAATACAACAAAACAACTAATGAAGAGTGGATTAGATATCACATTACTTGGTACATGTAAAGGCCCTGGGGTAGAAAAAAGGTCTGTGGGTAATTTAAGAATTAAAACTTAAGCATGCAGATTAGTGGCATCAGAGGTAGTGATGCCGTTCCTAGTGCCCAATTTCTTAAATGTTTTATTCCCTTACTCAATTTCTCCTTGCAGTTGCTTCTCTTGGTGTTCCATTTGTCAGCACATTCATAGGTCTGTCTCTCTCTCCCTTTCCTTCTCCATCTCCCTCTCTCTCTCTCTCTCTCTCTGGTAACAGCATTATTGAGACATAATTTACATAATATACAGTTCACTCATTTAAAGCATACAATTCAGTGGCATAGTGTACATCCACAGAACTTTGCAGCCATCATCATAATCAATTTTAGAGCATTTTCATCATTCCGTAAAGAAGCGCCATGCTTGCTCTTCAGCTATTACCCCTCAAACTCTTCATTCCCCCAGCCCTAGGTAACCAGTGATTCGCTTTTGGCCTTTGAGGACTTTTTGCCTCTGGTTATTTATATACATGGAATCATAATGTGTGATTGTCTCTGTTATGCCTCTTTTTGAAGTTTTCTCTTACATGTTTATTGCTTCCCTCTCTCTGCCCTGAAGTCACTACAGTTACAAGCTTTTTATTGCCTTCAGTGTGCCAAGTGGTTCCAGTGATGTATTTTTTCTTTTCTTTCTTTTTTTAGACTACCAGCAACTTCCAAATTCAGAACAATTTCCAGATTTCTAAGTACAACAGCATAATTCGTGTTGGTGAAGAGATGTCTTTATTGTTACTTATTATTATTCAGTGTTTGGAAATCTTTATTGATGATCGGTTGGTTTGCTTTTGTCTGTTACCCAAATCTGATCTCTTTCACTTGAAAGTGTTAGGAACCTTGAATGAACCTTTGTAATGTAATACAATGTAACATTGTCTATAGCTTCTTTGCTCTTCTGGATAACAATAAAGCTTGAGGATGTGTGATTTTTTTAGTTTTGGATGATGCACATAAGGAAAATACTTAAAATCTATTCTGATTATTATTTTTTAAATGTTTATTTATTTGAGAGAGAGTGTGTGTGCATGTGCATGAGTGAATGGGGAAAGCAGAGAGAGGGAAAAAATCCCAAGCAGGCTCCATGCTCAGCGCAGAGCCCCACATAGGGCTGCATCCTATGACTGCAAGATCATGACCTGAATCGAAATCAAGAGTTGGACACTTAACTGACTGAGCCACCCAGGTGCCTCTATTTCAATTATTTTTTTAAAAGTGGGCTCTCTGCTTTAAAAGTAGAACAGTGGTGCTCAGTACTTGTTAATATGAACTTGATTGATTGATTGATAGTGTGCTGAACATTAGAATGTTACAGTTGAAAAATTAGTTTGTGTCAGTCAGAATTCCTTGGTTTTTGGGAAAGTAGGAGATTGCTTCTTTCCTACGTAGGAAAAGAAGAAGTATTAATCTTCATTTGTTTTTGAGCAGACCACTTGTAGGATGGAGTGGCAGGTAAAGTGTACAGTATTGAACTACTCTCTGAAGTCAATTGTAGAAAGTATTTTTTGAAGGCAGAAAAGGAAGTGACAATGTCTTTCCTGGGCCAAAGCTTTGTCCATTGTCATCCCCACACCCTAGAGAAGGAAACAAACTTGTTCTGAGCAAGGGCAGAGGAAGAAAGTGAACACTGCCATCTGAAGAGGTGAATACCTTCAGTCCTAGCAAGGTAGATTAGAAAGAAAGACCTCCTTACAGGAAGCAGACCCAGGTGGGCTGTCATGCTCACTCATCCTTGGTCTCTGTAATCTGAGCAGTACATAATTTAAAAATGATGTAATGATAGACAGTTGATATCAAAATTGAAGACAAATATTTCCCCAATTTGTTTTAGGCTAAGAGGCTGATGTCAAGTATTTAAGAGCTATTTCAGCTAATGGCAACAGATAGATTATGGAGAATCACTGCTTGTTCTTTCGGCCAGGTGGTAATTACAGACTTAGAGAAATAGGAGTTGAATGTGTTCCATTCTCTAACACCTTCACACGCCTCTTTTTAAAAATTCTCTATTGCGTGTGCATTTGCTTCCCTCTTTTTGCTCCCAAGTCACAGCAATTAAGGGGTTTTTCTTGCCTTCAGTGTGCCAATGTGTCCCAGTGACGTTATTTCTCTTTTCTTCAGACAATTAGTAGCTTCCAAAATTCACAACTACTCCAAATTGTTAACTACAGAAGTAAAATATAACTACATTCAAGGTGTTTAGAAACTCTCATAAAATTGTAGTAATATGAGGAATAATAGGTAAAATATTTTATCATATCTGAATATACTCAAATGTTGTGATTGAAGTTTTTAGCCTATTCTTTGTGGAATCAAATATGTTCTTATCACCTGAATTAAATGGAAGTAATGAAAAATTTCCAAAAAAGACAGTATGTTCTTTCCAGTAAGATTATTCAGAAAATGGCATAGAATCATTAAATGACTTTGGCTGAATTCTTTGGATCTGTGAGGACTTAGTTTTATTATCCATAAAATGAAGAGTTTAGCCTAAATCTGTCTTTAGTGAGGTGGCTTGTGCAAGGCTGAGAATGAGAAACAGCTTTTTCAACTTACATTGTTTTTTCTTTATACCAGAATCCAAGCATGTCCTGCTCCTCTTCCCTTAATAAGGTGACTTTTATTTTTGTAAAGCATCCTAAGGTTAACATTCTTTTAAAATAACTCTCAGAATTAAATCGATTGGCTGTGAACTTTGGACCCTAGCCTAAGTAGGTCCTCTGGCCTCAAATATAAATGAAACGGCTCACCATGGAAACAGTTGGTACCAGCGGTCTGTCAAGGAAAGCAAATCTTGATTCAGACTTCTGCTCCCCACCCCCAACTCCTCTTTCTTAGCCTCTGTCATAAATTGCATTGGAAATTAATAACAAAAAAGAACAGAGAATATTGAACTCCCATTCAAAGCAGAACTAATTCCCTCCAAAATACCCGTGGCATGTCAGTAAAAAACAGGATTAATCACAGAAAATAATTGTAGTCTTCAGACATGTTAGAACCTTATAATATATTTAGAGCTGTTCATTCCTCATATCAGCCTCTTAAGAAAAAAAATCCACCAGGCTTTTTGTTAAGCAGTGGTGATATTCTAGATGACATATGAGAAGACTTGTCAAATATCCATGACTTGAAACTAGACACAGCATGACTTCTTGTCATTTTAGGGACACTTAGGAGCTAAATCTGGTAGCTTTGGCATCAGCTTATTTTTAGCTTCATGTGATGTCTGTTTTTCCTGGTTATTATCCTTGAGCTTAATTTTGCAATTGTAGGATATACACGTTATTCAGCAGATATGAGTGTTTTCACTTATTCTGTATGCATGAACACCTTTTTAATGAGTTAATGGGCTCAGTTTCTGTTGGTTGTTTTGCATTTAAAATGGCACTTGAGTCAGATAACCAAAAACATCAAGTGGAAAAAATGATTATTATAGGCAAAAGGGAAAGCAGTGTGTTTCTGTAAATTCTCTCATGTCTCTTGCTTAGAGAAAACCATTTGATTATTGGAAGTTGCTATGGGAAGGAAGCATGTGACACTTGTTTCAGCATTTTACATTTCTGTTTGCTTGTTTAAAGTTATTATTTATTATGTGTGTATATAGACACACACACAGATATATATATATATATTTTTATATATCTATATATCTATCTCTATATATATATCTGTCGTGTGTTGTGTGTGTGTCTATATACACACAAACACATACACACACATTTTTTTTTTTTTTAAATGCCTGAGTGCCTCTTCTCAGGCAGGGCCAACAGTAAAATTTAGCCTTGATTATAATGTTCACTGTCCTGGAATTGGTCCATTACAACCATTGTGTGAATAACCTTGTGGAAGTTTCCTGTAGCTGAGCTGGCTCCTCGGCATCTCAGTGTTCCCTATGTTCATGCTGTGGGACTGCTTTAAAATTCCAAGTCCCCTTCCCAAGCAGCTTGGTATTTCAGAGACTAAATCTCTTGTGGCTAAGCAATACAAAGTTGACCTGATTTATTCCTATTTCTGATAGGTAGCATATTATTTTTCACTAATGTCATAGTATATATTAATTAAGAAGTATTGTTAAAGGACTACTAGGAAAAGAAATGAGACTTTGGGTGGCCGTATAAATGCCTTTATAACTCTGATGAATCAAGACCAATGAAGCTAGTGGTTAATTTCCACCATTAACTGTACTTACACCTGTCATTATAAAAATTCGTGGATTGAATGTAGCTTACACATTCTCATGCATGGCTTTGAAGCAGCAGAAATTGGAAAGGATTTTTTAAAGGCAGAAATTAGTTACAGGAACTATATACAAGGGGAGAAGAGAATCAATTGCAAGTTGTCAACATTAGTGAGCAACATTATTGCTCATTCTTACATACTGAGAGTGATTCTGAATCAGATTTCTGTTTCTACTTTTCAGCCTCCTCTCTGTGCCCATCCCCAGCCTCAACCCAAATAATATTTGACTGAGAGCAGAAATAATTCTCTCTTTATTTGCTACATTAGGGATTTCAGAGGGAATTATATTCACCCAGAGAAGAGAAAATCAGGCCAGTTCTGAGAAACTAAAAATACAGCTATGCAAGATTGTTTTCAGAATGGAATTCATTGGCATTTGTTTTTATGCATGACAACCCTTTAAAATATAGCATTGAATCAAACAATGATTCTGACTTCAGTGATTTTTGTAGTTTATGAATATCAACTACAAGTTTTCTTATATGTTTATATCTAAACAGAGCTAATACGAATCCCTGAAGCATGATAGTAACATTAATAATAATCATGATAGTAGTAATACTTATTGAACTCAAAATATGTGCCCAACAGCTTACTAAGTTATTTTCTCTTTTAATTCTTATCATTACCTTTCCAAGTGGGTTGTATTGGCCCCATTTAAAATGTAATAAGGTCTTACCAACTTGATAAAAATAAAAATTACCACTAGGAAGGGAAATGTGTTAATCTGCAGTCTTGATGAGGGTTCTGAGGAGAGCATGAATTTCGGACATACTTGATGCCTTCTTCACCTTCTCTTCTTTCAGAGCCTCTCTTCTTGTTGCTGGTGCCAAGACTTTAGAGTAAGAACTGGATGGCATGATAGTGTGACAATGGATTGGACTTCTTGGGTTTATCTAAGATGGAGGGAGTGTGGAATAGAGATGAGGGGGTAGGGGAAAAAAAAGGGTGCCAAAGAGCAAGATGGTGGGAAGCTTTACATAAAGATGATCTGATGATCCTGATGATAATGATGATGGCTATTATTATTTATTATTGTTATTTTTGTGCAAACCTGGGCTCTTAACTTAAATAGACAGTGCTGGAGAAGCTCAAGGAGCAGAGAGGGTGGCAGGCTGCAACCTTCCCAGAAGCTGGTAACAAGAGAGAGAGGACTATTTTGGACTTGGCACCAGCCGAGGAGTCAGGGGTTCAAGTTCAGTTTCATTATGAATCTTGATTGGCAGGGAAATGCCCGGGGACATCTTTCATATCACAGATGGACAAACTGAGCATAAGTGCTTGCCTGAAGTTACTCACCTTTAAGGGCAAAGCTGGGATTCAAATCCAGGACTCCAAATTCAGAATACTTTTTTTCCTTCGTTACACTCTCCTGGCACTCTAAATAATGATTCCTAGCTTGAGACTTTAATAATAAATGTTATGATTATACAGATTATATAGAAATGTTTTCTAACATTTCTAGTAATCTTCAGTTTTAAACTTAATCAAATGTGTTTAAATTTAAAAAGATTATATGAGAGTGAAAAGTATGCTTAGGAATATTAAATATTTAATTTATTGGATATCATCATCAAATCATTATAATCGGCACTTTTTTCTGACATTTTATTTTGCCTTCTGGTATCAAGAAAGTATGGAATGCATGACCCTTATAATCTTCACATACTATGTTTTGCTATTTTTTTGTTTTATGAGAGTAATAGAGAAGTAAATTTCAGGTTTTATAAGCTAGTTTGTAATATATTGGATTGTGCAAGATATGAGTAGTAGAGTGATTAATGGCATTCTAAAGCATCCATATCCGAATCCTTGGAATCTGTGAATGTTACTTTAAATGGCCAAAAAAGGACCTGGCAGACATGATTAAGTTAAGATATTTGAGATTATTCTGATTATCCTGGGTTATCCAGGTGGGCCCTAACATCACATATATCCTTATAAGAGGGAGGCAGCGGGACATGTGACACATACAGAAGAGGGAAAGCAGTGTGGTCATGAAAGCAAAAATTGGGTTCCACACTCCAAGGAATAGCAGCAGCTATCAGAGCTGGAAATTGCAAAGAGCTGATTCTACCCTAGAGCCTCTGGTGGGAGTGTGACCCTACTGACACCTTGGTTTTGTTTTCTGAAATTGCTGTTCGACTTCTGGCCTCTGGAACTTATGTGAGAAGATAAATTCTGTTGTTAGAGGCACCAAGTTTGGATAATTTGTTACGGCATCCCCAGGAAATGAGTACAACATTGTGGAGAAGTTTTTCAGCCTCAGTCCATGAAAAAAGTAAGAGTAGGATGTGGGATTGATTGATTGATTGATTTTTCTGCCGAAGCGAGGGTACTCATTACCCAGGTAAAATTCTTATACTGCTGAAGTGAAATCTCTAGACATATAGGAGACCTTACTACCTGCAGAAAGGAAGCTCTGATGACAAGCCAGTGGTGACAGAATGGTTCCTGCCTAGGAATTTTTGGCAGCAGGAAAATGGCTCTCTATCACCCCAAAGATAGAACTTGTCTAAAGAAGAGATTAAATATTATGGATTTTATTGTATTTTTTATTTTACTTTAAAAAAATTAATGTTTTATTTCTGAGAGAGAGAGAGTGAGAGAGAGCGCGAGAGCGAGCAGGGGAGGGTCAGAGAGAGAGGGAGATAGAGAATCTGAAAGAGGCTCCAGGCTCTGAGCTGGCTGTCAGCACAGAACCTGATGTAGGGCTCGAACCCACGAACCGCGAGATTGTGACCTGAGCCGAAGTTAGAGGCTTAACCGACTGAGCCACCCAGGCGCCCCCTTATTTTATTTTTTTAAAGTTCATTTGTTGATTTTGAGAGAGAGAGAGACAGACAGACAGAGAGACAGACAGTAGGGGAGGGGCACAGAGAGGGAGAGACAGAATCCTAAGCAAGTTAATGCTGTCAGTGAGGCATGAACCATAAGATCACGACCTGAGCTGAAACCTGAGCTGAAATCAAGAGTCAGACACTTAACTGACTGAGACACCCAGGCCCCCCTGTTGTATTTTTTTAAAATCGTAATACCGGCATACAAGTTACTGTACGGGTTTTTCTCTTTGAGCACACTAAAATAAGAAAAATAATAAAATATAGAACCTTCCCCAGATCTTGGAAAAGCTTATGCTACTCTTTAACTAGATTTCATCCCATCTCCCACTGTTATTTTAATTCAAATTCAACTAGGAAACTGCATCTATACTTTATATTATGTAGGGGAATTGTTAGTAATTATGTTTAGACAATTGATTATTCAAGATGTTCCTTTTATTTAGCTGTGCAAATAAATATATCCACCTGTGATAACTTTGAATTTTTTTTGTAAGTTATTTCTCAGTATGTAGTACTTTGAAAAAATAAAATTAATTTTTCTTTCCATTACGAAAGATTTTAACCTATATGCTTATGTCATTGAATGTATACGTACTGTTTTTTTTCTATAACATTTTCTAGTAATAAATATCAAATGAGAAAACAGTTTGTTGTTACAGCATTTAATTTGAAGGTCACATATTTTGAATGGGAGGTCAAATTGTAAGTTTTTTTTTTAATCAAGTGACTATAATACAGTTTGACTTCCTGTTCCTTCAAAACTAAAATTCTCAATGAGTAGCATTTTTCTTTAGAATAAATCAGCCACTATGAAAATAAGCTTCTTCAGCTGGTGAGAAGTTGTGTGCCCTGATTAGCAAAAGAGCCACCCTAAGATTCAGGCATGTTAAAGTAGAACCAAAGCCCTTGTTGAAGCCCTGCTTCTATTGTTTGGTAATGAGTATTTTGCAGAGTCCTTTCAAAAGTAAAATGTATTGTTCCCTTGCTAGTTGCAGTACATCTGACTGAGATGATTATGGTCTGTTAAAAAGCACTTTCAGGACAGCAGAAAAAATTATCTATTTGAAAAAAGATTCCCCTCCCCCTACGTGTAGCGATAAACATTTTCTGAGCACCCCGGATAGGGCTTTAAAATTATCTGAAAATCTTGCCTTTGATCCCAGGTGCATGGAGCCTAAAAACCCATCAGACCCCACATGCAGTGCCCAGCTTCCTGAGCTACTGGTTGGTCAGGAAAGCTTTGTAAATGCTTTAAAATTTTGGTATTCAGAAAGGAATATTAAATTCATGGAAGAACTAACATCTCCGAGTAAACAGAGCAAATTTCAACATGCCGGAGTACTTGTGGTACAGATATTGAGACATTTTCATTCATCAAACAGAATGTTAATCTGCTGGGGCATTTGGAGTTGACTCATATTTTCTGATGGGATACTTATAGGGCTCTCAGAGTAGTGGTGGGGCATGGCATGGGATTAGAGCTCCCATTTACCTTTTTGCATTTTTATATATCCTTTCCTCTTAGTTACTTATGTCATTTCTTTATTACCAAGTTGAAGTAAACACAGTCTTGGCATTGCTCTCAGATACTATTTCTCAAAATATTTGCCTTATAGACTTTAAATATCATAGTGTAAGCAGAATTTTGAAAGAGGGCATGTACTGGATAGGGCCAACATTACCCTATCACTTCAGTGAATCATAATTTCCCGATACAAATCCTTGGTTTCTTAATTATCAAATTGATCCCAGTCCTTTGTTGTCTCAAGACTTTTTTCCTAAATGCTAATTGAGTAAAAAGTCCTATCTGAAGAATTCCCACCTGCTGTCTATGTAGGAGTTACTCTTTTGCTGCTCAGAGAAAATGGGGCTAAGGTATGAAGAACCCATATGTCTAAGGGTCTCCTCCATTTTCCCACCCACTGTATGGGACTATGAAGGGATTAGAAGTATGTATCTTCCTTTGGCCTAGGAAAGTAACTTAATTTCACCCAGTGACACTCTACCCTTAAAATATAAGGTGTTTCCAAAAGTAATCAGAAGAGAATAATCCTTAAGGGAGACCGTATACCTTGCCTACTCTTTGAAGCTTCCTAGATGCTCTGGCAGTTCTCATCCTTACCTCTGAGGTTCTTCTTCCTTTTGAAAAAATGCATATTTGAAGATTAAGTGCACTGGAGTTTTATGCACTGCCTTAAAATGCTACAGAATTTGTTCTGTTGTGACTGGGATGAGGTCAATATCTCCATATAGGATTTTTTTGTTTCTCCTTCATGTTGCAGGGAAATTTGTGTTCTGTTAATTCCCCAGCAGTTTCTCTACTTTGAGCAGAAGGGACAACTGGCCATATGGTTTTGTCCTTTTTGGGACCAGCTCATCTCAGGTCAGTCTGATAGCTTCCTAGCTCGCCCTATCCCTGGGTGCTTATCTCTGGTGGCTCATAGGACTGCAGACTTTTACTTTCCTTGAAGTAGAAGCCAATTATCTCCCCTCTCAAAGGGTTTGTTAGGTCAGGAGTTTTCTGTTTTATGCTTACATCTCATGATTCCTGCACTTCCTGCCCCAGGTCTGTGGATTAAACCTTTAGCAGCAAACACTGCACCAAACTGGGGGTATGAATTCCCATTAAAATGTTACATTATGCCAGCAGCATATACAGAAGCATTGGATTTAGTTGTTAAGTATTCAGTCCCACGAGGGCCCTTCGGTTCCACTTTTTGGGGCCTTTAGTTTTTGAACCACTTTAATCTGTAGTAACCTTGTGTAAATACTTCCAAAACTGCCCTCTGCTGCTTTCTCACCCAAATGTATGCTATATGAAGACAGAGAGTTTTTTCCATCCTCATCTCTTGTAAACCAGTGTATTCCATGCACCTAGACCAATTGCTGAATAAATGGATGTCTGCAGTGGCATATTTGCATTTTGTAGTAAATACTAATAATGAGTTTTTTCCAAAACCTGGAGAAATAGTCCCTCTAAGAAATCAGGAGATGGAATTAGACTGATTGTCTAACCCTTACCGTACAACTGCCTACATTAAGATAATTTTGAAAAAAACGCCATGTATGTGATGTTTATAGTCAATCTGCTTATGAGGATGGCATGTTATATAAGAGTTCTGTTTATTTGCAGGAATGACAGAATCTATTTAAATTACCATGTCAAGATGTTAAGTATGTAAGTAAAATGAGTTGTTGCTACAACCAAATAAAAACTTAAAGCAACTTAATTAGTTTATAGAAAATGAGTATCCCTTTTATCTTGCCTGTTAATTTTGTATAGAGTTTGGCTGTGCATGACATGACCTAGTAAGTAGGAGGCATTACACAAAAATTTTGTGATATGTGGCAGATAACCCATTAGAAGAAGAAGGCCTAGATTGACATGAATCACCTAGTAGTGTCACAGTCTTATATTGCTGGTTGTATTTATGCCAAAAAATAAAATCTCCAAACCCCTAAATATATCTCCATGGATCATGTAGTTTTGATTGTAATGACTTTCAGACTCTTCAGTGGGAATGACTTTCATATTCTTCATTTTGTCTCTCAGACAAAATAATAAAACCAGCTTTAAAATTTTTTTTTAGTTTATTTTTGAGAGAGAGAGTGAGCAGGGGAGGGGCAGAGAGAGAAGGAGTGAGAATCCCAAGCAGGCTCTGCCCTGTCAGTGTGGAGCCTGATGCCAGATTTGACCTCATGAATTGTGAGATCATGAACTGAGCCAAAAGCAAGAGTTGATGCTTAAATGGCTCAGACATTCAGGAGCCCCTAAAACCAGTTTTATTTTTTTAAAAAAGTTAGAAATAAAACATCTTCTGATTGTGAATAATATAGTTTTAAAGGAAATTTGGAAATGTAAAAAAAAGGCTATAGGAGATAAGATCATTAAATACCAGTTCTCAGAGGGCACCATTAACATACTGATGTAAATGCTTCCCTCAGTTTGGGATAGTGAAGGCTTCAGAGCTCCTTGATTATTATTATAGATTCCTGATTTCTGTGACTGACACCCCCTTCTGGTTCACCAATTCAGAAAGTTTGTGGGTCATCTTTGACTTCCCCTTTCCTTCACCCCTTTATCATTTGACCTTCTTGATCCTACTGCCTTGAATATTCCTGTGCTCCATTCTCTGTGGTCCACCTCCCTTCCCCATATCCCACTCTCCTGCCAGCTCTTCTTTAGAATTCTGTGGCAGCTTCTTACCTATTTCCTACCCCTAGTCCTACCCTCTTTTGCACCATTCTGAGACTAGTGTTTTTTGTTTCTCTAAATGTTAACCTGGTGAGTTCATACTCATCATTTCAGAGGCTCCTACTTCTCTCCTTTTCATAATCTACCCTGATAACTCCTCAGTCCACCCCTGTATTTCCCCATTCCACCTTCTCCTCAACCATCACCTCAGTTGGCTGACAGTTCCTAGAATGTTCTTTTTCTTATTTGTGCTTTGCTCACCAGTGCTGTTCCCTGTACCTATAGTACCTTTCTCCCAACCTTCTTGAAGTCTCAAATCTCCTGAGGTGTAAAAAAATGAAACAGAATGGCATTCTAATGCTTTGTGTCTGTTATAAATACATGTTTTGAATTATATCTTGCCGTACTTCTTCCAGGACTTAACCTTACCATCAACAACTCTGGGAACTCTCCTATCCACAAAGACTAAGTTTCACTCATTTTGGATTTCCACAATGGCCAGCACTTAGTCATTGTATGATTTAGGTCAGTAAGAAGTCCTGAATATGCCTGAATATGTCTGTTGAAAATTATTGAGAAACAAAAGTTTAGGTAGATTTTATTTGAAGAGTCGACAGTATATGTGGACTGTCTGTCATATGCCAGGCAGTCTTCTCTGGTTCCTGTGAATCAGGTGCACAGCACCTTTACTTTCATGGAGTTTGTAGCCTGGCAGCAATAGACATACACCCAACAAGAAACAGCAAATAAATAAGATAATGTCACTAGCTTGAATGTGAAGTCATAAACCCAGGGTGATATGATGGCACTGAGTACAGTAGTATACTTTTAGATTGACCAAACTGGTAAGGGCTCTGCTAGTTCACATATGCCATATGTACATGTATACCATATGTACATCTCTTTATATAGAGAACATCTTTTACATACTTATAATCTACTCATCAGTGGAATGGATTTGGTGAGTTTTTGACAGAGGATGTATTGAGGTAGAGGGCATCTGTCTGTCAGAAATTTCCTCTAAAGGAGAAAAAAGCAGCCAAGATGGTTTCAGAGATCCCTATTACATTGAATTTAGGGAGCTTGACCTAGGAGCTTAACCTATGTACTCGAAGAGGAAATGATCCTAGACAGAGAAAGAAGACCTCTCAGAAGAAATGGATAAAACAAGAGGTGACATTTCTCTGGAGAAGGAACATGTAGAAAATATGTAATAATGTTGATTCACCAACCCAAGTGTCTTATGCTGATTGCTTGGAGAAAAGGGAAACAGAAGGGAAAAAGATCAAGGAAGGTCTTAGAAGGAAGAATATCATATTAAGGGATTCTGGAATGCTTTTGGTAGTAATGCTCTATATAAATGTGAGGCATCAGTTAAAGGGGGAAGCTTTGATTATAAGATATTACCTGGCTGGAGTCATTCTTAAGTCAGTGTTTCTTAGATGATAGTTGTTAATCCATTAATAGCCCAAGTAGTATTATACAAATTAAGGTAAACTGATATAGTATGTTTATATTTTATTTTAATGTAATAATATCACATGTGTTTATGTTTGATACTCAAAATTGTTGATTGAAGCATATTATTTGGACTCAGACTTGACTTGGTCAGGGAAATGACAAAAGAACATGTTTTTCTTTAGAGCTGCTATTGTTGTCTTTTATGTTGTGGCTGGCATTTTGACAGGCACAGGTATTATATTTGTGCTACCCAGAACTAAATAGAATTAGTTTTCTCAGGCTGAAAAGAAAGGGATCTTGGCTTTTTAGAGGTTAAGTAAGCTTTATGTTAACGATGGTTGGTTGTAGTGCAATGCTTCTACTTTTACCAAACATATATTTATTATACATTATTCTTAGATTATTCTTGTTTTTATTTTTTTCTTCTAGCAAAAACATTTAGTGCCAGTATTTTAAGAAATAAATGCTAGCCAGAGAAAGAGTTAATGTTTTCCAGTTCAGGACGAAAAGTGGAAAACCCCTTTGTTTCTTATATTTTCGTAAGACCCAGAATAGTCATTTCCTAATCTTAATGCCCTCTGGGCTTAGACAGACATTGCCACTTAAAAAGATAAAAATAGGAATTTAAACATGTTTAATAGAAGTGTAAATAAAGGAGAAATATTAAACCACAAAAAAGGAGATTTATATTTTTTCCTAAATATTTGTGTCACTAGCAAATAGGCTTCTTAATCCTTTTTGATGGAGGATTTTGACAATGATAATTAGAATTTATTTTGTCTGGCAACTTATTTAAACACTGTATTTCTACATGAACCATCTCATCTTTTTGTATGAAAGATGATAGCCTATTTATTATGGTCCATTTCATAAATACTCATTTACAAATAGACCTCTTCACACCTGGGTGTGCCTATTTGGAGACATTCAGAAGAAATCCTCCCAATGTGAATTACTTTTGACTTTCAGAAGTAAGATGAAATTGCTTAAAATAAAAATAAAAATAAAAATCTGCTTCTTTCAGTGTACATTTGGAAGGTTATAAAAATTGGGTCAAATACTGATATTTGCTTTTTGGTATTTTTATCTTTTAATTGGAAGCTTAATAGGGATACTTTCTTGGGTGAGATCATTTTCTGTGAACTTGGGAAGAAATGGTTTGCCTGTTTGCCAGTGGACATGTGGAAAATACATCACTGAAGCATATATTGTTTATTTTTTTTATGAAATATTTCAGTAATACAGAAAAATATGAACAATAAACTGAATAGTTATCTGCACATATGTCCCTGTCAAATCTTTACATTTTGTGCTATTTCCCTCTGGACTTTTTGTTTTATGAAATAAAGTGTTTAAGATGTACTTGAAACAATGTTCATTTCATTCACTTGGAGGTAGCTACTATCCTAGGTATGGTGTTTATCATTCCTATTCATTTTTTTATTCTTTAGCTATAATATATTTATCCACAAATATTGCCATATCATTTTGTGTTCTTGAACCTCATAAAAATGGTATATTACACAAATAATGCTTTAGCTTATTACTTCACTTATTTACCATAAGTTTTGAAGTGTATCCATGTTGATATATAGCTGTCGGTCCTTTATATTAATTACTATAGAGCATTCTTTTTTATATTAGCACAATATTCATTTATTCATTCTCCTGTTGATGAACATTTAGATTGTTTTCAAATTTCTGTTCTAAATAATCTTGCTGTGAACATTCTTGTGAGTTTGCCCAAGCAGTCACATGGGAGAATTTCCCTAGAAGAATAATTGATGGGTCATTTATTAGTTTCCTATTGCTGCTGAAACAAATTGCCCCAAACCTGCTGGTTTAAGACAACACAAAATCATTATCTTACAGTTATGGAGATTAGAAGTCTGACACAAGTCTCAGTGGGCTAAAATGCAGGTGTTGGCAAAGCTGTGTTTCTTATGGCATCTCCAGGGGAGAATCCGTTTCTTGCTTTCACAGTTTGTACAAAGTGCTCATTTTCTTTGGATTATGGTCTCATGTTCTGTCTTCAAACCAGCGTTTTCTGCATCTCTCTGACTCTTATTCTATCTTCTTCTCTTCTGCCTCTATCTTCCACTTTTAAGAACACTTGGGAATATATTGGCTCCACCTGAATAATCAGGATAATCTCCCTACATTAAGGTTATTTTATTAGTAAACTAAATTCCATCTGCAACCTTCATCCCCCTTTGCTCTGCAAGATAACATATTCACAGGTTCTGGGAACATCTTTGGGGGCATAATTATTCTGCCTACTACAGGTCATGGAGTGCTGTTCTAAGTGATTTGTGCTTAGAATATGCACTCAAAGTGTAGGAAAATTGCAGTTTTTCCATATCCTTGCCAACACTAGGATTATATGATTTAAAAATTATATCCAGTCTGACGGGTGTGATCGGTATCTCATTGAGCATCTTTTCATATAATCATTGGCTGCCGAAATTCTCCCTTCAGTTTGTTGCCCATTCCTTTCCTTTTCCTATTCCTAAACTGTTCTTTTGTTTTGTTTTGTTTTGGCTTCTTACTGATTCATGGGTGTTCTTAAAATATTCCTGTTCCTAATTCTTTGTTGGTTATTTGCATTGCAATATTTTTTCCTCATTGTGATTTATCTTTGCCCTTTTTGAGAGTTTCTTTGATTGTACAAGGTTTTTAATTTCAAAGTTGACAAATTCTGTCTCGTTGAAGAAATAATATCCTATTTGAAGTCATGAAAAATTCCTTTTTATTTTTCTAAATGTTTGTGCAATGGTGTAAGCTGTTCATTTTAATAACTATTTCTTTTTGTCTCTAGCTGTATATGTTTCTGTATTTGTGACATGTAGCAACACAAGTCTGATTTATTGGGTTGGCTCAGTTTTATTTGGCTGTAACTGAGAACTGTATAATTAAAAGTTGATGAGTTTATGAAATGTTATTGCTAGGAAGAACTTAAGAGGTGATCTAGTTTAAAACTGAGGCCCAGAGAGACAGAAAGCAGCAATTCTAGAACTACCTGTATTGATAGAGTGAACTGCATAGGTACTGCATTATATTGCCTTCATGGCTGAGGAGTCTGCCTGACTTTGAAGACAAGTTTTATACTACTGGTAGGTATCTTAACTCTTGGACTGAATAAAACAATGGGTACTAATTTACATCCAAGAAAATAGAACAACATTTTCATGGTAGAAATTTTCATGAAATGATAGTAAATTATTTTGTTTGAACTAACCAGAGGGAAAAAGTGTCAGAAGGAAAGAGTTGTTGATTCCTATGACTGTAATGTTTATTCATCCTTCAGTGATGAGTGCATGATTATAAAAATAACTAGACATCAGTTTTGTTGAGAATAACCTATTTCCTCCAGAGTGCATATTTTCTTTTGGAAACATTCTGCCACAAACATGCCTTTACTGTGGACCAGGTTCCAAAAGGGAGACTTCCTTTAACAAAATCTCTCACTTCTCTGAGTACACACCCACCTCATTACCTGTATCACACATACTGTCCTTCCTCCAGTTCACTGAACATATTTATTTTCTCAATATTATTCAATTCACAGACTCTTTAAACTCAGGGATAAAATTAAGTGCATTTCTGATGCCCAAAATAAGCATCTCAAGAATTTTTCACTATTTTTTTTCTTAAAGGAGTGTTGCAGAGGAACTTAAGAGTGAGTGACAGTTGACAGAAGATGTGGTTGCCCGGCAACTGGCAATTTAAATAACTAGGAGCTGATATGATTTACCAACCTGATAAACAGCAAGGACTTTAATACAATCTTAAGGACTGCTACAGATGTTGCATTGAGCTATTTATATGTGTTGATCTGTCTCAGTCTATTTTAATATGTGTGTGTGTGTGTGTGTATATATATATATATACACACACATATATATGAATATTTTTTCCTGAAGAACTGGAATATGAAAGCAAAGACTGTATCTCTTCCCCTATGTGACATTAATAGAAGTTGCCTGCAGTAAAATGAGTTGGTTAAGCCCTTTTGTTTTTATGCAGATACTCAGTTTCAAAGGATGCTTTCTCAGAGGAAATAAATGTCCTTTGGATTGAGTTCTGAGTTTGTTTTGAGTTCTGAGATTGTATTTATATACTCAATAATTGTTGTTACTTTATTTTTGCAAGTTTTATCATTTGAATCTTCCTGCCATTTTTTTGAAACTGAGTAGGAATTGATCTTTATTTTTCCTAAGATAATGAAGTTTAATAGGATTCGTGCAGAGTGAGTTGGCTTAATTGATTAGTGTGTTTTACTAATGAGATAAGTCTCTTGATCCTGTCATGAGCCAGTTAACTTCCTCATAGCAGGTGAATCTTAAGCTTTGCTAAAGGCAGCCTTCCTGATCCTCAGCAGAGATCTTGTACATGGTTCTTCTAAGACATGTTAGAAAAGCTGCAACCCATCAGTAATAATAGTATAATAATCCAGAGTACTACCTGGATTAGTACTCTTGGGAGAAGTTAGTACTGTCATTTTGTATATGAAGAACATGGTATACTTGAAAAGCAGTCTGTATAAAATTTGTCCTCTTTTGGAGGAGATGGAATATGCCACATAAAACAAACTACCAGCATCCTGTTACTAGCACAGAGCTTAAGATGACTTTGAGGATAATTTTATTTTATTTAATTTTTAAATTTTTAAAAATTTTACATCCAAGTTAACATTTAGTGTCATAATGATATCGGGAGTAGAATCCAGTGATTCATCCCCTGCATATAACACCCAACACTCATCTCAACAGGTGTCCCTTCTTAATGCCCCTTGCCTATTTAGCCTATCCCCTTACCCAAAACCCTTCCAGGACCCCTCAGTTTGTTCTCTATATTTAAGAGTAACTTTGAGGATAATTTTAACACTGAAAATATTTTATGGTAGGGGAATACAAAAATAGATCATTTTAATCATGAAATAGTTGAGGGACACAGCAAGGTAATTTAAAAATTGTTTTTTGAAGCTATTTACAATTCACTGATATTAGGACTTAGGGAACTTCCTGGAAAGGAGGACATTTTTTGCCAACTGTGCATGTTTGAATAACATTCAGTTATCCTAAAGGTGATGCCAGCCAGCTCTTTCATGGTACCTCCTCCCCTTTACCTCTGAGTGCATTAAAAGGTTCCTTCAAATCCCTGTAGCCCTTGTGCTGTCCTATTCTTTTTAAGCCATGGTATCGTTAGGGGTACAGTGTTTCACAGTTCCAGGACAGTTTGCAACACAGAGGCCCTGACTGTCATAATGATATCGCACATTTGTTGAGCACTGTGCTAAATATTTTAAATATATTGTTATTTGTTCCTAGTGAACTACAAGTAGATATTAGAGTCAACAACTTAATGGTGAACAAACTGAAGGTCAGAGTGGTAAAATGATTTGCCTGTGAGAATATAATAAGAAAATCAGAGAGATGTAATTTGCATTTAGGTCTGTCAGACTGTAAGTGTGCTTTTTCACTGTGTTACTCTCTCTCTCCCTGTGTTTTGTTATTTTTTCTTAATCGTACATATATTCCATGGTTCTCATACTTTAACTTAGCTAAGGATCATTATGGAAGCTTGTTAAAAACACTGTTTCTGGGCCTTTGTCTCAAAGATTCGAATCTAGGAGGTTCTTAGATCAGTGCCAAGTATCTGAATCTGCATTTTCAGGACAGTCCTTGGATCGTGGTTTGAGAGATCCTTCTTACTATGAATGAAATTTCTGGGGCAGGAGCTGTCTGAGCTACCCTCTCAGCTCTGTACCGAACATTCCTAGCGAGCACTTGAAGTACATGTGAAATGAACCTGGGTTGATCTTGACTGAATATTAATATGAAGTTTGTGTCAGTTAGAAAAGTCAGTATTAATTGGTAGGGGAAAGCTCAAAGAACAAGATATTTGATATGGTTTATTTCTTACATATCAGTGAATTCTGGAAATTGAGGCGTATCCTAAGATATCAGTGTGTGTTCAGAAGAAGCCTTGGTAGAGAAAGAAAAAGCATAAGCAAGAAAAGAACCAGAGAGGGATGGAACTGAGATAAATCTTAGGTATAAACTATAGTTCTTTGGGAGAGGATAAGGAGTTAAAGATGCAAGATAGGAGGTTGATTCAACTCATTACTTAAGGAGAGTTTTTAAAAATTAAAAAAAATTTTTATTAGAGAGAGAGCGAGCTAGCATGAATGGGGAAGGGGCAGAGAGAAGGAGACACAGAATCTGAAGCAGGCTACAGGCTCTGAGCTGTCAGCACAGAAGACCACAGAAGACTGTGGGTCTTGGACTCGTAAACCACGAGATGTGACCTGAGCCGAAGTTAGACACTTAAGGGACTGAGCCACCCAGGCACCCCAAGGGGTGTTCTTTAGAAGGGGATCAATGAAGTGAATGACCTGTTCAACTGGAAGAGATTCTGGAGAAGGCTAGTGGAAAAGCGGGTCAAAGAGAAATGAGTAAAAAGAATCAGTGACAACGTGCTTCTTGGCTGGAGGGAGCCTTTGTACCTGCCATCTTTTGGTTCGTTTCCTTTCTTTAACATGTGGAAGTTTTGCTGTTGTCATTTTTTCCCCTTGGGTGCATGTCTGTCTATGTCTGGAGATATGTCTTCGCTGGCTTAAAATCAAACTGACCACTAGCAATAGAGCAGCTAGTAAAATGATTAGTAAATTCCTCCTCCTAATCAGAGGAGAGGACTTAGAATCTACTGAAATTCCCAAGGCAATCTGTTAAGAAAGTAGAAAAGTTCTTTATAGAATACACTTCCTGTTTCTTTTCAAATTTCTGCAAAATGATAATTGTTCCTAACTTACTGTTTTTGATAGTCTTATGCTTTCCATCGATACCTAAGAAGTGATTTAAAAAAGTATTAATAACATCATTCACTGAAAGATGAGGGTAAAGAAAGTATAGTCACAGCAAACACTGGCATACTATATTTTCATAGGAGACACATTTGCCTTCTAAAAGAAAGCAGTAAAGAAAGGAGAAAAGCTTTAGTAATTAGATCCCTGTTGTAACCCTAGTGGAGTGAGAAAGATTAATAGCTGTGCTGAAGAACTTGTTCCAGGGTGAGAGCAACTGTGTATCACAGTTTCCTCCTGGGATGGAAGTTGGCCTGAAGTAAAACAAAATTTCTATACTGATAATGATAATAATAGTCAACATTTTTGTGCACTTTCTCCTTACCGATTACTTTACATTTATTTTTTCCAAGCCTCACAACGACCTGGTGAGTTAAATAATTCATGGTTAAGCATCTGAGGCTCAGAGAGGTAATTGACTTCCATAGCATCCAGCTAGTGAGACATTTCACATGGGCAATTTGCTGCATGAAGGGATTATCAGATCTTCAAGAGGTACGTTGCAGCATTAAAGAAATCACAGACATTTAAAAAAATGTATTCAATACTGAAGTTTGGAAAAGAGAACTCTGTCAATCTAAATTGCAGCGATGGATAAAGGTCTTTTGTATTTGGCCAGCTGATCATAACCCGGGCCTCTACACTAGCAAGGGAGTAGACCAGGAGCCAGGTTCTTTTAAGCGTGCTTGATCGGGCAGTTTTCTGCAGGGAAGGTTATAGTGTAAGAGTTACAAAGCCCTCCTGCTGTACAGGTATCAGAGGTTGTCTGTTACAAGTTCCTTCACTTCGACTATTACTTCCTTTTCACAATTCTATTTTGGACTTCTGTCTCGTGTGTATTTACAGGTAGACAAAGCTTTTTTTCTAAGAACCCCTTTGCTATGACTGAAAAGGAGCCTTGTATGTCCTGCAGTTTCTGGGTATTGTGATTCTAGTTTTAAACTCAAACTGATGATAATTGCCGCTGTGACTCCCTATTCCCTGTTATCCAAGGAGGGAAGTTTCAGGTAGGAGCTTTCAAAGACAATCCAATAAAAATCAGTGCAGTAAGAGTTTTTTTTATATAATGTTCTTCATTATATAGAAGCCATTTAGGATACAACTTGGATACTGGAGTCTCTGGGGCTAAGCCCAATGTTTTAGAAAAACAAGACTTAACTAAGAAAAGGTATTAGTGCAGGTACTGTAGTTGGCAGAACTTCTTCTTATGAAATGAAATAACCAGCAGACCATTTCTGATTGTGTTGTGTGTTTTTAGATGTTACCATTGAATTATATTTATAGTATAGACTACTGAATTCTCTCTTAAATATGCAGAATACATGCATAACAGCTAACCTTTCAAGCTGCGTTCCCTGCTCTATATTACACCTACATGGTAGCCTGTACTTAAATGGTTCTCCTAAAAGTCTTATAATGGAGCTTATTATTTGTTTTTAAAATGTGAGCCCAGAGAGTGCATGAGAGATGCGTGGCCCTCTAGGTGATGGGTTCTGTTCTTAGATGTACTCAAAAGTGAAGTCAGCAAAAATCTAGCAAGCAGACAGTGAAACCAATAGTTTTGTGTAGGCAACTGCCCAGAGACTAGAATGAGCCTAAAGGAGTTGATGTGCCAGTCTTTATCAATGTGTTTGGTAATTTGGAGCACCAGGTGTCTGCAGTGGTATTAGGTGAGGTTAAACAACTGGCTGTATCTTTGGTGTGGCTCTTGTCGTGTCCGTCAGTTTCTCAGTCCCCAGAGTCCCTGGTGGTTCGGTGATTTTGATGTAATCCTGAAGTTATAGAACTTGCCTAATAAAGAAATGGACTTCTTCCAGTGGAGAAAAAGCTGAGGCTAATAAGGTGAGAAGCTGAACCCTTTTAGTGATCTGAGAAATCACTTCATATGATAAGCCTAGAAAACGAGAGTATCTTGGACAACATAATTCACAGGCAAATTTGTTTTTGGGTGACTAGTGTCTTTCCCTGATCCATGAAGGCATCCACCTCATTTGGGTCTGCTATTCCAGGATGGTGGCCCAAACTTTAGAAGATTTTTTTTTTGACCCAAATCAAAGGAGTGTGTTATAGTCCTTTAGAGCTCTATCGTAAAACATTGGATAAATGATTCTGCCCCAAAGTCAGGCAACTACAAATTCATTAGCTTAGCCCTTCCCCTTTGTTAACTCATTTGTCAAGAACTTACTGTGTAATTACATATTTTGTGTACTGTGCTAGGTGTAGGGATTACTGAGATGAATACAGTACAGTCCCTGAACTGAGGAGCATAGTCTTAATGGTGGATAAAAGTACTTGGCTAACAGAAGAGGCATTATTACTATCTGACACAAGGGGTGTTATTACAGGTATGTTACAAGATACAGTGAGAAGGAATATAGATGGGGAAGCTGATATTTTACTTGGAGTGGTCAGTTAAGCATTCTAATTAAAGATGGTCATAAAGAATTTGAGCTGGAAGGTAGTGAAGAGGTGATAGTACTCTTTGTAGAAAGAAATACAAAAGCTAGAAATATGAGTATGAATGATATTATATAGAAATAATCAGGATGCACAGTCAGTTGATATGCTTTAGGACAGCCATACAGGTAGTGTTCATTTTGATTATTTAATGCCTGTGCCTCAACAGTAGTTAATAATGTGGAATATCATCCTAGGAATAATGACAGATTGTGTGGAACCATAGGACTTAATGTGTGAGGAAAAGAAGGAAGGAGAGAAAATGAGGTGTAAAGAAATGAATTATGAAGGAACTTGAATACCAACTAAAGAGTGTGCAGGTCACCAAATTTTATTCACTCACTCATTCATTCATTCAGACATTCCCTAAGGCAGGGATACCAGGTATAAGGCTAGATGAGGAATCTAATTAAGATGAATGATTACTTGGGTCAAGGGTGCATTCATTGAAATGGAAAGGAGGGCCCGCTCAGATATGAAAGATATTTTTAAGACATTAGTGTACTGGCTTTGGTGACTATCTGTGAGAAATGCAAAGATCTGAGAAGTGAAATAATAATTTGAGCTTTTCAAAATGGGTAGTGGAGTACCTTGTATGTAATCAATAAGGGTTTATTGAATGTTAAGAGTGATTTTCTAGTGTTTCCTCTAAAGATAAAAATATGGCAGAATTTCACGTTATTCTAAGGCATAAGAGAGAGACTATGGGCTTCATGATACTCAGTGCATTGGCACAGTAGGCTTATTTCACCGATAAGCTCTCTTACAGTGGATGTTATGAATTTAGTCAGCTCACGGAGCCTCCTCTGTAGAGGAATAATGGCTAATGGCTCATCTAAGAAGAGAAGGACCTGCAGATGAGTGTGAATGTCTTTGTAGACTGAGCTGTACATTACAATTTCTGGGAAAAATATTTAGAGACACGTAGTTTTTGTTAGCTACAAAACTACAGAAGCATTGTTTTCTTGGCACATTGTCTAAAATAATAATAATTGTCCACAAGGAAAAAACTGTAATAAAAGTTCAGATGATAGTTAAAAAAACTAAGAAAGTATGTGGTAGGACCATGAAATCTAAGTCTAAGGAAATGAAAGCTTATAGTGTGAGAATTTATGTAGACAGACATTCATTCCAACTTTTCAATTTATTTTTTTTCATTTTTTTAGTGACTGATTTCAGTCTATTTAATGGCTGGATAGGTTCTTTAGTAAAGGAGACTTGTTACTTAAAGAGTCATTACTGAAATTGTAATGACTCGGTAGACATAGTCTTGATATTTGAGCAGCTCTGCTATAGTAGTCTGTAATTCGTTGTGATGCTACAGAGAACACTGGGCTAACAGTCAGAAGACCAACCCTTCCATTTTACTACCTACATGTCTGTGAACAGACCTCTGCAACTCTCTAAGCCTCAAATTCCTCATCTGTAAAATGGGAATAATAATGGCTTATCAGTATACTCCAAAGGGCTGTTGTGAAGATCAGAGGAGATAATCTTTGTGCAAATTCTTTATGTCCTGTAAAGTTCTGCTGATTTGCCGTGTTATTACTATGGGACAGGTCATGCAGGTAGAATGGTTAAAGGACCTGTGGAAACAACCCTACAGTGATGCTAATGAGAGCAATGTGGGCTGGGGCACTCTGTGTTAGTGCCCTCTCTTTCCCTGGCTGCATGGGCAAGCTAAGACATTGCAAGATATCACCCCCTTGGACTGTTGCACTATGCCTTTGCAATGCCCCAAATTATTATAAACATTAATTTACTTGTAGGCAGTTGATCAACCAGTAGTCAGAGATGGTCTTTTTGAAGGAAGGCTCCCAGGGCCTTATTGTGGATTCACATAGCTCAAAGAGTATATTCAGGAAAAAAAAAAATAACCATTCTTGGATCTCAATAGGTAAAAGATTCATAGCAGGAATTTTGCTCTTGCTGTGCTTGTGTTTATCTCCTTAAACGTGCATATATACAGCATGAACAAGTTAATGTACAAATTAATTGAAACTATTAATTGAAAACAAATATATATCTATAGCTGCTTGGATAATCTTACACACAGTCAGCATTACTTGCTTTCTTTTTCCTTTTTTCTCATTTATTAACCCACTTGAAGGCCAGTTTCCTATTATTTCTATATCAGGCTTATTGTAAGAATGACTAAGGGGAAAATGTTCCCATTCCAAGAAAACAGTCTGTTTCTCTGGAGGTCATTTGGATAAAGAGGTGTCAGGAGATTTAAGAATAAATTCCCCATTCTCATTGACAGGTGTTCCCTCACTGAGCACCCTTCTTTCTTTTTGAAGGATCTAAATTAAACTCTCTTTGTTTTTTTAAAGTTTGTTTATTCTTGAGAGAGAGAGAGCATGCATGCACAAGAAGTGCACATTAATGGGAGAGAAGCAGAGAGAGAGGGAGAGAGAGAATCCCAAGCAGGCTCTGTACTGTCGGCACAGAGCCTGACACGAGCTCTCTCCCACGAACTGTGAGATCATGACCTGGGGGGAAACCAAGAGTCGGATGCTTAACCGACTAGACCACTCAGGCACCCCTGACTTAATGTGTGTAAAATTTTGTTTCAGTTTTGTCCCTGTAATGTGTGAATACGGCTCTAATCTGTCGATTTGGTTGGCCACAAGGAAAGAGAAGTTGATGTAGCTTTGATGTACATGTGTATGTGCATGCACACATATACACACAAGATACATGTATGTGTAGAGGATCCATACCCCTGAAACATTTTAGGAGAGATTTTGAAATGCCCACAGTTCAGGAAGGCAGCTATATTGTTATGATAATTTTGGTTTAATGCAATAAATGGGAACTAGGATGTATCAACATAGAAGTGCATATTAATTTTCTTTATGGAGTTTTCACATAAGACTTTCATAATATTAGAAGAATATGTCATGTTTAGGCATTAAAGACTGAGTGGCAGAGAGAGTAGTTTACATTTTAAAAAGTTATTTACTGATACCTTAGAAACCAAATTCATATTTCCATCTGAGATTCATTTTGCAAGTCAGGTCTAGAGCTATGAAGGCAAACTCCAACACTTATGTACGTGGCCCTGAATTACCATGTCATGGACATTTGTTATGTATGTTTGTGGAAATAAATGGCAGGAGTGTGGAAATAGAAACAACTTTTTCAGTTTAGATTTGGGGATATGTAGTAAAACTTTGGCTCTAGTATCACAAACTCTTGGAGATTTGGTCAAATTTAGTTGTACATATACAAGTATTAATTTGCACATATACAAAGTACGTATACTTTGTACATATACAAGTATTTGTACATATACTTGTACGTATACAAGTATTAATTGAACAAAGTGGCATTATAGATTAAAAAGAAGTTTTTTTCTGAACACAGTAACTCTGTCGCTGATGGAAGACACATTTCAGTACTGCCTCCCTCCATACTCTTAAGGTTTCCTCTCTCTTGCTTTTTGTTATTCCTAATTTAAAATTGAACTGTACGTTGAGAAGCAAGAATGTATCAAGAGCTTTTATGAAATGTTTCAGACTGCATTGTGAAAAAGTATAACTCCCCAAATCCTCAATGTTCACATTCATTAATTTTAGTCTATAAATTCAAATCTCACTCAATTTTCCTTTTGCTTTTGCTTTATTACCTTTTAACTATGAAGTGGATGATGTCTCTTTTTTCTCACCCTTAGAAGGGAGAGTTACAAGTACCTATTAGCATGGTTAATGTGAAAATGATATTAAGTATGATGATAGGTCTAAAAGTACTCTGTAACTATAAAGAACTATGCACACGATTATTACTTTAAAATATGACATTGACATCTTTTCATTTAGAAGCCAATGTCAGTGTGCCTCTGCTGATACAGAATCAAACGAGTTTTCTGCTTTCATTTTTCATCTTTTTTTTGTAGAAATATTGCTTTCTCATCAACGTGGAAATTAAGATTCTTAAAATAATGCTAATACAATAAGCACATCCGTATAATTTTTGAAGAAGATTTATGAAAGTATACATTATATTGTTACATATATCTAGCACCAAAGATATGATGAGAAGTAGCCAGCTGGGTTGGTGACTCTCATCTGTTTTAGTAACTAGCCTATTTCTCTGTAGAGACCATTTGAAATATTATAGGTGTTCTTGGTGATGTTATTTAGCTCTTCAAAGGAAATATGTATTTATATCCTGCTTTCTACTTTTGGGCAAAAATAGTAATAACACTTTCAAGATACTGATGGGAAAATGAATCCCAGTAAATATGTTGGATTCTCAAGATAAAGAGAAGTACGATTCTCAGCGTTACAGCATTCTCTCTACAAAAATAGTCCAATTGGGATATACTAATTTAGTAAGAAACTCATTAAGTGTAACTTTAAAAATTTCTTCTTCCTCTTCTCTTTTTTTAAACTTTGACATTCCAGTAAACTGTGAGGAGAATGTCCTCCCAATTGTGTTTCCTTTGCTAAAGTGTCTAGAAGTGAGAGTACATTCAAATTAAAAGCAGAAAGTCCCTTAAATTCCTTTCCAGAGGTCCATCCTGGAAGTGCCACTCCTAGAAAGACTATGGCTGTTATTACTTTTGGCTGGAACAAGACTACAGAAGGTTTCAAGGAGAAATGGAAATTGTAACGGGGGTTTTCTGTCACTTGTGTAGTTTATGGCTGATTTGTTCCTTATTTTAGTCCATTAAAATTTTTTTCATTAAGAACTCCTGCCTCTACAAACCATGAGAGACTCTTGAATGCTGACAAAAACTGAGGACTGATGGATGTGGGGGGGAGGGGGGGGCATGGAGGAGGGCACTTTGGGGATGAGCACTGAGTGTTATGTGGAAACTAATTTGACAATAAACTATTTGTAAAAAAAAAAAGAAAAGAAAAAAAAAAAAAAAAAGAACTCCTGCCTCTAGAAGGAAATCTTTGACAGTGATACTCAAGAATTCTATGTAACAAGACACTTGTATCCAAATTCCAAAAAATGTTTTTAACTTGTATAGTAGTGATAACAGCAAACAAATTATAGTGAACAGTAAACAGGAAACTAATTATAATTGTGTAAAGTGCTTTCCTCCTCACAGATTCCTTCCACACCCGTTATATATGTTATTTGGTGTTTACAATATTCCTGTGCTGTAAGGAATTGTGTTCTTCTATAGGTGAAGAGTTAAGACACCAGGGAGGTTGATATGACTCTTTCCACAGTCCAGCTGTGGCTGAGCTGAGATGCAAAGCCAGTTAATGTCTCTTTTCCTGTGGCTTGATATAACCTGTATTATACATGTCTATTTTTTTTCTTTTACATTAAGGTTTCTCCTCTACCAGTGCCTCCTAGACCGACACTGACAGCTGAAGGAAGGCTGTGAATCTGCATCCCATCCCATTAGTCCTTCTCCAGATTCCCAAGATGAGCTCACCAGTGCAGCCAGGTCAGTCTGGTTCCTTCTTAAACCATTAACCAAATTTATATGAAAGTTGTTGTTTTGTGTCACTTCAAAGCAAGCAGTTTAAGTCATGAAAGGACTTTTTTTTCTTTCTGACCAAGATTGGTTACTATCATGAATTTTGAATTATGTATTCTACAGCTAATCCTCTATTACATAACCCAGTTTGCTTTCCAGGCACTGAATTCATTTGCATTGTTATCTGAGCACTAGGCTTTAATCCTTCTGCTCCCAATGTGGCGTTTTGGATTGAATTTTAAGACATTATTAATATTTTTTCTTATGATGTTGACATCTGGTTCACACCTATAGTCTTTCTGACATAATATGTGTCTGTATGCTTTTATTATTTTTTAAATGTTTTATTTATTTCTGAGAGAGACAGCATGAACAGGGGAGGGTCAGAGAGAGAGGGAGACACAGAATCTGAAACAAGCACCACGGTCTGAGCTAGCTGTCAGCACAGAGCCCGATGTGGGTCTTGATCCCAGGAACTGTGAGATTGTGACCTGAGCTGAAGTCGGATGCTTAACCGACTGAGCCACCCAGGTGCCCTGTGTCTGTATGATTTTAAATTGTGCTGTGGGCTTTGGAAATCAGCTTGTGGATTTACCTCTTCTCCATCTCTTTGACACACAGGAAGGATATTTCTCCTCCCTGCCCTTCTCTGCTGCCACTCCTGTTTCCTATATATATATTTAATTATAGTCTCAGCACCTGCTTCCTCTTAGTCAAGTGTAATATGTTGCTCATATAGTGTTGTGATCAGCAGAGCCAACACCCATTCCTCCAGGAACAGGGCATCGCTTCTGCAACAAACATAATCCAAACCTCGAGAATGATGGTGTAGGGTCAGATACCACCACATGTTAATCATAGACACATTTTAAAATAATTTTCTGCTTGGATCATTTTAGGATAATTTATTTCTATATATTCTTTAAAAAAATCCCTTTCATCATATTGACATCCTTGTGTTATCTAACTCCTGAGGTTGAGCTAATGTAATATTATATTCAGGATTTTCAAAAGGAAATCTTTTGCCAAGATTTTCACTCTGTGGTGTGCCACACCCAGATCAGCTACTGTGATATTCCACTGTCTCATCAACTTTCCCCACATCCTCAACAGGCTGCCAGCTTGTATGTTGAATTTGGAACTGGACATTATTAGAGGATATTACTATGACTGTTGCGTCTAAGTGACATAGTAAAGACATTCCAGAATTTTTAGTTACAATCATTATTTATATTTGACATTGTCATCTGGATACACAGATGCAGAGTTACCTAAGTTCTCTTATCTCTGAGTCCTTGTACCCCAGTGGTTCTCAAACTTTAGCATAATCAATAGGAACAAATTGGCTACATACAGAAGTGACAGAAAAGTTCTTCTGTTTCTGGAAATTATTGTCTAGAACTTATATAAGGGTTTGTCTTTAATTCTCTAGACCAGAAAGTAGACTTTTTATATATTAAAAAATTGTCATGTCTCTTTATTATCTACCCACCTCAGTCATATGCTCCTTTTATTGTCACCTCCCACCCTGACTTCACAGAAGAGTGACTGAGAAGATTGAATATAGAAAATAGAATTTATGGCAGTGACTATATCTATATCCAAATGAAACATTTGAAACGGCAACTTTACCAGGATATAGAACCTTGAAATGGGTACAAAATGCAGATGCCATCATGGCTAATGAAGGATAAACTATATAGGACAAATTTGGATCCAAATTATAATTAAATTCAGTTTATGAAATGCACTCAATTTTAAATAGTGCAATTTCAGTGTCTGTGTAGTTTTTCTTTAGCATCTTTGTAACACATTTAGATTTGGACCCACTTATTTTTAATGAGAGACATATCCCATTAACAACACTATTTTAAGTGGTTAAATTCCTAGTTTAGGCCATCAAAGACGATTTAAAGGTAACTAGCTTGCAATGAATACAGAAATATTTTGACAACCTTAGTTTAGGAAGAGAATCAATACAATATAATAAGAAATATTAAAAATTTTTACATGTCTAAATGAAAGTAGACCAAATAGCAGGATGAAAAACAGGTGGGAAATTTTATACTTAATGTGAGCTATGGGTACCTTAGATAATTTCTCAGGTAGGTCTGTATGACATCTAATTTCATTCTAAAAGTAATGTTTTTTTCCAGAGTTTGGTGTAAGGGTGATACCATTCTTAGTTTTCTCATCTTATGTGGAACAGGGTGAGATTTTGTTGCTTTTGAGATAACTGCTTAAGAGGTACAGTATTTTGGGCAAGAAAGCTATAGAAATGGTATATTTTCATACGGAGCCAATGGCCAGAAGTAACATTTAATGAACTTTGTGTGGTAAAAGAGAGAAGGAAAACAGAGAGTGCTTCTACCTAACTCCTCCTGAGGGAGAAGAAACACGGTTAAAGGGGATTTGAAGTTAAAGAGAAGTCTTACTGTACATCCAGCATAGGTTGTTGGTTGATAGAAAGTGGATATGAATCCTTGCTTCAAGGTGCATATGGAGAAGGAGGGAATAGTATGTATAGGTCAACTTTTTATGCTCAAGATGATAACAACTTATAGCATTTTTTTAAAAATTCAGAGCTTCTCTGTGTAAATGTACTGTACATAAGATGGGCAAATACGTTGGACTCTCTTACAGAAAAACATTAAGTACAATAATACCAAATACTTTAATTAATTCCTTATATACCTGATACTGGCTTATAACTGGTAATATTTGACAATTGAAATCAGCATACCCTTCCCCCCAAGAATATTGGTTTTATAATATGAAAATATCCTTTGGGGCGCCTGGGTGGCTTAGTCGGTTAAGTGTCCGACTTTCGCTTAGGTCATGATCTCGTGGTTCGTGGGTTCGAGCCCCGCGTCGGCCTCTGTGCTGACTGCCAGCTCAGAGCCTGGAGCCTGTTTCAGAGTCTGTGTCTCCCTCTCTCTCTGACCCTCCCCTGCTCATGCTGTCTCTCTCTCTCTCCTAGAAATAAATAAAAATATTAAAAAAAAAAATCCTTTGAGTCTGCTATTTGAATGAGAAAGTTCTTGCCAGCCATGGTCATTGTTCAGTTAGGAGAAGGGAAAAAGTGGGTGATAAATGAGACAACTACTGAGTGAAGTTCATTAAAATTTCCTTGTATACTTTTCTTATAAATGCTCTGCTCTATTGAGAGCAGCAGTATATAGAGGCCTTAGTAAGTTCTGTTTGGGAAGTTTTTATGAATGAAATCTGAACTGAGGAAAGTCATAGCAAGTAGGCCAGGTGGGTGGAAGCCTTTTCTATTTGTTACAAATGCAGACTATGATCAGAAACCTGAAATGCACTTTGCATATATAAAGGAAAATATTCTGGCGTAGACATGAAAAAATTCTCCTGCTGTCATTAGCCTGTATCTTTTGGTGCCATATATATTCTACTGGTGAGAAATAACCTAATCTTTTGACTTAAAAAAGTGTTTTTCTTACATCTCATTTAAAAAAAAAGCACTATCTGAAAAGAGACTTAAATTGGCCTGAGGCAATCACCATCCATTTGTTTTGCTTTTGTTCTGCAAAGGGCTCTAAGGAGTTATTGTGCACCAGAAAAATAGACTCACTCCAACTATTCTAGAAATTCTTTAATAGTCAGTGTTTTGGACAGAGTATTTATGTTTGTCTTGAAAATTGGTTCTGGAATAGTATGCATTCTTGTTTTCCCCATAAAACTTCTCCATCCATGTTCAATTATAGTTGATATCAAGTACTAAATATTACTGTCTTGATCATGTATTCAGTCAAACAATAAGTGCTGATTTTTGAATATAGAATTCGCTGGTTTTTATTTTAATCTTGGTGCCTCAGTAATGTTCTGAGTTAGAGCAGTGGGTATTGCTTTTGGGCACTGAGGAGCCTGCAGGGAGGGCAGACTGGATAAGATTGGCAGCTAGCCACTGCACTTGGGATAGTCAGTCATTCAGATTTCATTAAGCATCCATTTTGTGCCAGGTGGTGTGTTACTCAGTAGGGATGCAAAGAGAACTAAATCATGGTTTCTACTCTTATAGACAGCACCCTTTAGTGGAGAGACAAAAGAATAAGTAGTTTTGGTTCATTCAGTGTCTTAAGTATTTTAATAAATGTAGGATCAGAAATTAGTTTCTTCTCTATATCAGTATGGATGCCACTTATAGTAATATATTGTTTATCAGGATTGCCAAATATCAGAAGGAAAGACTTTAGGGCTCATTTAATCTACAGTTTCCCAACCATGTCAGACAATAAAAAATCACATGGGCGCTTGTTATAAATATGGATTCTCAGACTCCTCCCCTAAAGAGAATTATGTAGTCAATTTGGGGGGAAGGTACTAGATAACAGATTGCATAGTGCTCTTCACTGTGACTTGGCAAAATGCAGAAATATTTTTTTTTAATTTATTTAATTTGAGAGAGAGAGAGAGTGAGCACGGGAGAGGCAGAGAGAGAGGGAGAGAGAGAATTCCAAGTAGGCTCTGCACTGTAAGCACAGAGCCCGACACAGGGCTTGAACTCACAAACCGTGAGTTTATGACCGGAGCCAAAATCAAGAGTTGAACACTTGACCTATTGGGCCACACAGGTGCCCTGAAGTTTTTTTATTATGTCTAACAAGCACTAGTAGCTCTCATTTTTAGGCTCTAGAAAAACAAACAAACAGAAATCATTAAATCCTATCTCAATAGAGGTATTTCTTTTGTGAGCTAATATATAGTTCAGTTATTTTGCTTTCTGCTAAATGAAAAAGTAGTGCTATTGAAAACTAGAGGAGGTAATAATTTGTGGAGAAATTCTAATGGCTTCTATGCATTCTCTGGTATCTAGGCCATCCTGTTTTTATATGGAGGTGAAGCAAAGATATTCTTATATAGAGAGTATGTTTCCCCCCATCCCTCATGTTTCTACCTATTTTAAACCAGATCCTATTTTCAGGATGATCCCAAGAATACGGAAAACATGATGTGAGCCTGGACATTTTTAAGAGTAAATAAATTAGGCTGAATCAACCCTAGAATGATTCCAGCATGACTTTTACTTTATGGATCTAATTTATGTAATACAATTTTGATGAAAATGTATCCAAAGGAATTTTTGAAACAAAGAACACAACATGCATGATGCCTTTTGATATTGGGCAATGCTGTGGCCTTGTGGGCATCTATGTGAGTCTGGATAGTATAGTAGGCATACTCTAGTTTTATTACAGTGTCCTGTAGCATTAGTTTTCAAAGCCCATTGCATAAAGGTAGCTGATTTCTCTTTTCTTCACCGTTGTGAGGACACTTATAACCCATATGGAGTGTGTGTGGGGGGGGGGGGACCAGGGTTGTCTAAACAGAAGTGAAAGGTTTCTGTGGAAAGAGCTTATATTCTATTCCTTTTCTCATTGGCAAATCTTAGGAAAAAATTAGCTGAGTTTTCCCTGCCTGTCTCTGTTTTGCTAAACAGCTGAATTCTCTTATAGAAATGTGGTAGATTTAACTAATGATCAAAAAGTTCTTTGAAATATAAATTGTTATGGAAATGCTAAGTAGTATAAACAATTTGAGGGCAAGCATTAATAAAAGCTTCACTGCAAGCATTTTTAAAGAGGACTAATAAAAGTTTCACGGTTCAATTAATACAGCACAACATTGGGTTTTCTAGAAGCATATGGGGCCCAGAAGGCCTGCCCCTGTTTTTAAAATTTAGGAACTCTTTAATGATTCACCACTTTTACTCCAGTGTATCACCCACTGTGGTGCCATTTAGTCATTAAGTAGGAAACTAAAACCAGGACAAAGCTACAAACAAATATCAAAATGTCCAAGTGGGTATTTTTTTCCTTCAGTTTGTTCACAATATGTTACCATAAAAAAATGAATGGTAAATGAAATAGAGTCATAGGACAAATCAAGTAGGTTACAGCTTCCGCAGATGAGTCTGATAAGCTTTTTAATGAAATACAGGTCAAATCTCATTACAATAAGCTCTGTGTAACTAAAATGTTTTCAGGCCCCCAGCTAATTATTTATTGCAGTGATCAAGATAAATATTCTAACATAATCAAATAAATCAATCTCTTCAAGTTTTATAACAGAATTTGATCACAGTACAGTATTGATAGGAAATAATGAATGTTCAATTTCTTAAATATTATTTTGGATTTTCTTTCACTACTTTAACTTCACAGTTACATGACTCATTCTTTTGCTATTGCTAAGTCTAAACTTCTCAATCTGATATTCAAGTTTGAAACATAAACCAGATAGAACATTTTATTTATTCTCCAATTCCTGAGGGACAGTGCTTTAAATGTGAGGCACAAATCTTTTACCAAAATATTCAGTTTGAATTTATTTTGCACATTTATTTCTTCTCTCCTTTACTTTTCACAAGTAATTTTGACAGGTAATTCAGTTTATATATTTCTTATTGTGCTTATTACTGTAACACTACCAAAAAACTCCCCAGAATATAGTTCAAACAGAAAAGAAGGTTATTTCTTCCTCACATAAAGACTAAAAAGACTTTCCTGAGTGGTAGGCTGTTCTTTTTTAGTGGCTATGTAGGCCCCAGATGGTTGCTATCTTGTGACTTGTCTTTCTTCTCCTTGTGGATTCCAAGGTCAGTATACATCTCTACATCAAGCTGCTGGAAGGAAAATGGAAGAGGTAGGTTTATGTGGGACATTTCCATGGGCACACCCACATTTTTCAGGGTAGAATTTAGTCACATGACCATACCTAACTACAAAGGAGGCTGAGAAAAGTAGACAAGGAGTGGTCCAGGAAGAGGAGGAAACAAGTTCAGTGATTAGCTGTTGTTTGCTACCACATTTGCCTTGATATTTACACGTGACAGTAAAAATATTGTATGGCTTATAAGAGGTAGGAGTATTTCATAATGTACTCTTGATTATACCAATTATTAAAGAGTTAAATAAGGCTCTTTTTTAAGAGATAGAAACATAGTGAAATCAGGCCAAATCATTTTCTAAGAGATGCTTCGGGAAGCCTTTTGTTAGGAATCATATGAAATAGTGAAGCACTGTAGCTATTAGAAAATTCAAGTTCTTGTTAGTGAAAGTTTCCCAGAAAGTGGGAATAATGTGTATAGTATAGAATATTATGTGTCCTTAATTAGTGTACAAAAGTCCTATCAGTAGCAGCTGAAGGCTGTCTGCAATAAAAGAAAAATAGTCACGTCAGCTTATCTGAAATTATAGTTACATGTACTGAGGAAGAAGTAATTTAATATTCACAATTCTTATGTTTGCTGTCTATTGCATACTGGCATCACATTAAAAAAAACACCTTTTTTTTTAAACATTTATTTATTTTTTGAGAGACAGAGACAGAGCATGAGCAGGGGAGAGACAGAGAAAGAGAGGGAGACACAGAATTCGAAGCAGGCTGCAGGCCCTGAGCTTTCAGCATAGAGCCAAATGTGGGGTTCGAACTCACAGACTACAAGATCATGACCTGAGTAAAGTCAGACACTTCACCGACTGAGCCACCCTGGCGCCCCACATCACATTTTTAAACACATTCAAGGTTTTAAATATTATGATGAAAATCTAGGACAAATAGGCAATGGTTGATATACACTTGTTTTTACAGTGAGCACAATTATAAAACAATGCTAGGCTTTATTTCTGACAGTCCAGGAGCAAATTTTAGTACCTTGGCAAAACACATGGACAGCCTTTTGTTTATGACAGTATGTGGACCTTTTCAGAAATTTTTTTCTCTATATTCTTTAGGGTCTGTTGTTAATAATATCAAAGTCATGTGTGCGTGTGCATGTGTTCATGTGTGTGTGTGCTTGTGTGTGAGTGTGATTGTTTTGCAAAACTATAATAAGTCTCAGGAAATACAGAGGTATGTAGGACCATATAAACTCCACTAAATAATACTCAAATGCTTTACTCTCTATGGTTTTATGTATATTTAATTATTATCTGTTAATCTTTCGAGAGTGTTAATGTACAACAGTTCTTCTCCATTTATGATTTATTGCTTCTAATTTGTTATAGGGTTAGAAAGCAAAGAACTGTGTCAAATAAAATTGTTAGCGAGCTAAGAGTAAGTTCTGAATAAATTTAAAAAGTTCTTTTTTATGAGCAAAACATGTTTATTTTTTTCTTGCATATTGCAATTACATTTTCATTGTCTCCCATCCCCCTTATTTTCTTGGTTCTTCCTGTCTTTGCTATATAGATTAAAAAAATCTAAGTTTCTAATAGGTGAACCATTATTGATTTTGTCATGTTTATCCTGCAAATTATGATCAATACCTTTTATCCATGCATGTCTCATGTGTTGATTTTAAGTTGCTTCAGAGTTACTTAAGTACCCAAAAAGAGAGACTCATGACATATGATTGGTTGAGTATTTACTTAAACTCTTAATTCGATTTACTGGGAATAGAAGAACTCTGAGATAGTCTTTGAAATAGTTTTAAGTCTTTTTTCATGCTAACTTCTGACATTTGATTGTGAAAGTCTCTTTCCTCTTATGATGGATAGTTGCTCCTCAGTTAGCACTGCATAATTAGCCTTTTCTCTCAGGCTCTTAACTTCTAAGAAGACTTTCTCTTTATATTGGTATCATAGTTCCACTGGCAACTGGCCTAGCTGGGGAATTTCCTTTGAAGTTGGAATTTGCCCTAATAATTTTGCCGGCTTTGGAATTCTCTGAGTCCTAAGAGAGGACATATAATCATAGGGGCCTATTTACAGACATTCATCTTGTAATATTCACCTCAGAGGAAATTGTTCTTCAGAAAGAACCACTGAGTGGGTTTGGATTCTCTGAGAATGTGTGTTGTAAAACAACAGCTGGTGACACCTAGATCTCTTGTTACTGAAAAGGTTACTGGATTATCTCACCTATGTTTTTCTGGTTTTGAGATTCTGAGTGCTTTGTGCAGAGCTAGCACTGCTGTACAAATGGACACAGACAGAACTTTATCTTGAACCCCTCTTTTGGAATCTCTATCTGGTAGGAAAAAATAGAGAGAGTCATTGTAGTTACTTGTTTGGTTTGTCAGTGGGATCCCCAAGTGTCTGCCTAATGTGTTCATGGATGGGGACTTCTAGGGAATGTTACTGTCATTCAGGGAATAGTCTTTTAAAATAAATTATTAACCCAGTGATTGAGAAGCAATTCTTCCTGAAGACCTGTCTTTTCTTATTATATGTTGTATTAAAAGAAATATTCTAATTAGGGATATTTTGAAAACTACTTTAAGAAAATAAAAGCACAAAGCTATGAAAAACGTTTTTAGGTGGTTTTTATGTTAGTTTTGAATATGTCTGCATCTTCGTGCCTTATAGTATGGTGCTTCATTTTTTAATGGAGAATTTAATATATCTTATTTTGGCTTTCTGTTTAAAGTGAAACAATCAATTGGAAAACAGATTTCAAAGGTATTAGTATTTCAGTGAAAGTAGTTAAAAATTAGAAAATGTCAGTAAGCCAATTATAGAAAGAGGAAAAATAATACATATCATAACTTGTGTTGGATAATGTGTGCTATTGAATCTCTGAATTTCAATAAAATATGTCAAAGTAGAGTTCATTTTCCCTTCTGTTGGGAGAACTGATAATCCGCCTCCCCATCTGCCTTCTTACCTTTCTTAGTTTTCTTTCTTTCGTTTTCTTTTATCCTAAATCCAAGAAGGATTTGGGACTAATAAGAAGTTTAAAAAAAAATAAAATACATGATGAGGAAAGGAAAGAAAAGAAGGGAGATTAGATAAAGCAAATGCTCTTGGTACATATACTCAGTTCTGTAAAGTTGCTAGAAAAGGAATAGATTTGGCTTTGAAACTCTTGGTAACAAGTCACTTTTCTACTATGAGATGACTCCTCTTCAGCCTAACTGATCAAGTCACTGTCCTATTTGGGAAATGTCAGAGAGTCTCCATAACCTCTACCTGAGGTACACAAGGACCCCACACCCTTTTCATGTTTGTCTTTCTTTTCCTCCTCCCTGTACCATGAGCCTGTTCTGGTCATCACATGAAGCTAAGTGCCTTCCTCAGGTTCTGCTTTTCTGCCTGTGGACCTTTGAATGTGACTTTCTCACTATTGGGAGTGCCCTCCCCTTCATGCCAGAACCCCTCCAGTCCTTGGGAAATTTATTTATTTATTTTTTAAGGCATGGCTTTGTGGTACTGGGATCCTCTATTATCTGTTACCTCATTGAAAAAGGAACTTATCTCCTAGAGTTGGGGATTTTCTTAATCATGGCTTAGTAATAAGCTAAACTTTTTGAAAACAAGAGACATCTTTCTAAGATTTTTTCTAATATAAAACAATTGGCTATTTTACTCATGATTGCTTGATTAGCAGATATGTTGCCTAGCACATAAAAGAAGGCAAATAAGTGAAGAACAAAGGATATTTGGTGAGGAGGCTGATACACTATCTTTGGAGGGAGGGAAAGCAGTTGAAAATACCTCAGCAAAACCAAGCTGCTTGATTTCTTTGGTAAATCATGTCGCTTCCCTTTGTTTCTTCTTACTTATCTTTTTGTTGACTTTCTTTTCTTTTAACTTCTTCATGACGATTTTGAGCTGTTCTTTTACCCCTTTTAAGTGCTTCCCACTGAAATGTTTATTGTCTTTCTAGGGTAGCTTGTCTGTTCCTTAAACAATAAACACAGCAATAGGGCGGTTGTCCTTTGCAAGGATTGTGGCCTCATACCGAGTTCCCTAGATAAGTCTTTAAGTTTGGAGCTGCTATAGCTAGCACAGTAGTAGGAAGCTGACCTACCAGCCTTTTGCCTTTTAGTAACTTGAACCTCTCCCTGTTCCAGTAACTACAAGCTACCTCCCACTCCATTAAAAAAATACACCCTGTAGTTAAGATCAGAGGAAGGAGTAAAAGGATTTTGAATTGTGGGCATGCAGCAAATTGTTTTAAGTTAGAATTCATTGGTCCAACATCATTTAAACCTTTGAAGTTTTATTTATTTATTTTGAGAGAGAGACAGCATGAGTTGGGGAGAGGCAGAGAGAGAGGGAGAGGAGAGAGAGAATCCCAAGCAGGCTCTACACTGCCAGCACGGAGCCTGATACGCTGCTCAAACCCATGAAACTGTGAGATCATGACCTGAGCTGAAACCAAGAGTCAGATGCTTAACTGACTGAGCCACCCCTAAACTTTAAAAAAATTAATGCATTTTTGTGGTGCCTGGATTGCTTAGTTGGTTAAGCATCTGCCTTTGGCTCAGGACATGATCTTGCAGTTTGTAGGTTTGAGTCCCACATTGGGCTCTGTGCTGACAGCTTGGAGCCTGTAGCCTGCGGCAGATCCTGTGTCTTCCTCTCTCTTTGACCCTCCCCTGCTCCTGTTCTATCTCAAAAATAAATAAGCATTAATTTTTAAAAAAATTATGCTTTTTTGTGGACTGTATTGTTAGCAGTAACGTATTTCCAAGGACCTTCCATGAAAAGGTATAAAGGAAAACAGCTGGTTTAAAATTTATGACATTTCCATCTCTATTTTCAGTTTTTCTCATTTAAAATGATGAACTCATAAACACTTTAATATGATAGCTGAAGTCTTCATAAAAATTAAATTAGGATCCTAAATTTTCTGTGTGTCTTCATTCAAGATGTGTTTTGGCTTTATTGTTTGACACTGTTGCGGCTTGTTATTGGATAGACAAAGTGATCTCTTCCTCTGACATATATGTAGTCATATGGGGTTCCTTTCATATCTGCCCAGGAAATTCGTTGCTGTAAAGCTCATGGAAAGAATAATGTGGAATAGGCAAGCACTGCATATCTCACTCACAGCTCTCTGGAGAACCTCTTTGGGTAGGCTCTTGTTTGTCACACAAAAAAGAAGTATGTCTTTACCCTGAGTGATGCAATGGTCCAGCCTCCTGTGGGGTAACGTCCACTGACAATAACGCCATAACCCATTAGTTTATCGCAAACTCGCTGAATCCATAGGGATTTGTCCCAGTCTAAATGAGTGACTAATTCTTAAACTACACGGCAAACCTGAGGTCCTTGGGGAATTGGGACATGTTAAGGTTGGATTGTTTATTTTGCTTGTTATAACTGTAGGATCATTATGGAAATGTTTACATCCTGATGTCGTTGAATGTTCTTAACCAGTATACGAGGTACAGAGGTTTAGTCTTTTTGCTTCTGCTTTCTGTCTCTTCTTTATCATCCTCTACCCCTACCTCCAGCCCATAAAAAAGTGTCCACAGTCATCAGGTCTAAGTGAACTTGTATCTTTTGCTTTGAGTATTTTGTTACCTTATCTGTTACTGAGAAATTATACAAATGCATATTTGAAGTTATTAGTAAAAGTCCAAGGACTTAAAACATAAGCTCTGGAAATAAGTGTTACCTGTCATCTATCTGCTGTTCACTAAATCTCCCTTTGTCACAGTTTCTTTATTTGGAAGATATGTCATGAATGTGTTATATCAATATATAAAAGGTATGATTATAAAAGAAATACTACAGCATCTAGTATTCATTTAGAGTTATTATACACAGATTTGTGCTTTTTTTTCTCATCTGTAACCTGTAACTATCCTTTAGTGAACATCGCTGTAAATACCCATGTCTGTAGGTCTTTTCACACTGATGAGAAAAACCATCATTTCCAGATTCTGTAACAGTTTCTAGTTGTGTGTGTCTCAAACTTGTTCACTTTTGAGCAACTGGAATTATGCCATCCCAAAATTATGGCATTTTGTTATTATATGCCAGCCTTCTACTCTATCCCACCTCCACTAAATTATTTTGTTGCCTTTCTTCACTATTTGGTGTGTTTTTACACCATTTGGCATGCCAGCATTCTTGTGTGCCCCCCTCTGAATCTGTTGTTTGCCTCTTGTAACTTCTGCCGCCTTAGTTTGTGCAGTGTCACTCCAGTCTCTGCCTTTCTGGGCACATTGCCTTCTCCACTGTGTATGTCTAATCTCCCTTTAATAAGGATACATGTGGTTGCATTTAAGGCCCACCTGAATAATCCAGGATAATCTTTCCATCTCAAGATCTTTAATCACATCTGCAAAGTCCTTCCCCCGCCCCTTTTTGTATGTATGTATGTATGTATTTATTTCATGAAATAAAATTCATAGGTTCCAGGAATGAGGATGTGAGTGTCTTTTGAGGGGGTCTTTATTCAACGTACCTTACACCTGACTGAAATAATTTCTCAAATCCTGCCATTTTGTAACTTCTGTTCATGCATTTGCTCATTCACTCACCCATTCACCAGACTTTTATTTCATGCCCACTGTATGCCAAACATTGTGCTAGGTGTTTGGAATAACACCTTGACCATACTTTTAATTACTTAATTATTTTGTCGATAAGATGTATCATATAGAGTAAACACAGAGATACAGGCAAAAGAGACAGTTTGATCCAGATTATAAGATTAATTATTTGTATGTCTCCTTTTACCTAATCCTAGAGTTTAAGTCATCATTCCTCAGTGCTCATAAATTATTTCAGTAGCTATAGAGGTTATGTGTAGCCTGTGGACCAGAAAGTGTTTTAAGGGAGGGAAATCATATATCAGCTCAAATTCAATTTCAAAGAATGTGTTGAGTACAAAATATAGACCTTGCCCTCCAAGGAATTTATAATCATATACAATTCTTAACAACCTTTGCACATGTCAACATCAACAATAGAGCTTTAGAAAAATATCCCTGCCTGTTCCCCACTGCACATCATGCTTGATTTTGAGTGGACCCTAGAGATCTTTTTTTTTTTTTTTTTTAAGCTCATCAGGAAATTCTTAACATGCTGCTAGCATTGAACACAAAGAATCTTTGAAGTAGAAATGACCTGTAATTTGGAAAAGGAAGTACATGAAATGTCATTCATAGATAGGTAAGATTTCAAAAGATTTGGTGCATAGGAATAGGGGAGGTGGCCGGTCATGGTTGGAGGCAAGGGTTGGGGGCCCACATCTAGGCACCAAATTTCCTTTTGCTTAGACTTTCTGGCCTGGAATCCAAAAACATCTGAAAAATTTAACTTTAAACCTGGTCTTTTCAGCCATTTCAAAGGTAGTAGGGTAGAACAAATTTTATTTAACAGCTACTAGTTTGATATATACATTTTAAAAATTTAGAAACAGGTAGGTGGACCTCTGTAGTTTTAATCTAAGTCCTGTAAATATTAGGAGCAGGCTTTAGTGAGAAAAACAGAAATGGAGGGGAAAGTTTTATTTTAAATGTTTCAAAAGAAGAGTGGCTAGGATATGGTGATTGACTGGAAAACATAAAAACACAGTAGGAAGCAACAAAAGTAATTGTGAAGTTCAAAAATGATAATAGAATTAGTGAAAGTAAATGATATTGATAGAAAAGATAGTTAACTTTTGCTGAATTTTTCCCATGAGCTTGGTGCTTCATTACTATATTGTCTTTATTTCATGGAACTCTTCATAACTCTTGAGGTACAGATACTGTTCTTATCCCTTTTTTACAGATACGGATGTTGAGATTTTGAGAGGATAAATTTCTTGCTCTTTTAAGGTCTCACAGTAAATTGAGTGGAACAGATCTAGGACTCAGATTTAGGCACTCTAATTCTATTCTGTGTATTCTTGATCATCATTCTGCTAGTTGTCAGGAATAGCTTGAGACATAGAATTGATGAGAAATTTGCCCTAGAGATAGAAATTTAAGGATCATCTGAATAAAGGTCATAGTTAAAAACATGGGTAGCTTAAAATTAGGAAGCATGACCTCATCAATTAAAAGATGGAAAAAAAAGAAAAAGAAGAGACGGCCAAGGACTAAGTCACATTGAAATTTTCAGGGACAGTATCTTATCCCTCTTTAAGGCTGCTGGTCACATAACACATGATTCATTAAAAAAAGCTTCTTGAATAGTTAGGTAAACAAATGAACCTGTCTTTCTATTCTAAAATTTTCAACCTATGCTTAAGGTTCTACGTCATAACTTTAATTGCTTGAAGGAGACATATCTAAAACCTTTCTTAAATTCTCTTGCCCATATTTGTGAACCTGATTGTATCGGATTCAGTTTTTTTCCAACTTACTCCATGTTTTCACCAGTGGAAGAAGGCTATTCTGTAGAGAGGTTATGCCAGTGTAAGAGGATTTACAGAGTAGTTCAGTATTTTTATCCTTTTAAACCGCTGGTAAACTAAGTTATTGAAGGACAAATAACATATAAGTGGTGATGTGTCTTGGCTGTTGGATGTCTTTCTCTGCTTCTTTCAGAGTGCCTGCAACTTCATTTCATTCCATGTTGTTACAGAGCACACATAAGACAACACTATTAAATAACCCAGGAAAATAAAATTATTGCTGTTGAAATATATACATTATATTCTTTTTTATTACCTGCCAGTATAACCAGATCAGGCTTCCTATGCTTGCCTGGTTCTTTTTAACCCCCATTGTTCCACAATATGGATTCAGAAGGTTGTCAGGTAGTGAATGAAAAGGATTTCAGAATAACTGTAGGGTTGTGTCAAATATGTTAATGTCATAATGTTGTATTTCTTGTGCTGGTTTTTTAGAATCACATTTTTCTCATTGATTTATAACTTCAACCATTACAAAATTAGCGTGAAACCTAAACTCTTAAAAAAACACCACAGAGCCCTAATCTGTAACCTACCTGTCCTTTTTTTTTCTAGTGCTGTAATTTGAATACTGTGTATAATATGGTCTTATATAACTCATCCCACCTAACTTTATGAGGAAAATTAATGGAATGGGACTCTCATAAAGCATTTGATTAGAGTCAAGGGAAATCTAACTTGCATTGAAGGTCAAGAGTCTTTCAGAGTAAGCAGTTTCATGGTTTGAAGTAAAACAACTTATTTATAGACAGCAATCAACAAAGCAAAAAAAATCCATCATTCATTTTGAAAGACATTGGACAAGCCAGTAATTCTCGGTTTGGGCTCTGCCTTAAAGTCCTCTGTAGAGCTTAAAGAAAACAAAGACAGAACCTGAACTGGGACCACCAACCTCAACACTTTTGATTTAATTGGACTTCTTATGAGGTCTAGGTGTGGTATTCATTTAAACCTCCAAAGTGATTATAATGTGCAACCAATGTTGAGAACCACTATGAAAAGAAACATCAGGGAAGTACATAAATATATCCTTTAGGAGATGACATATACTTTCTAAAAAAGGCAATATTGTTTTATTAGTTACAAAAACTAAACTCTTAGTTCTCCTGTTTTGAAAGGGTGCAAATCAATTTCATTTAGATATTAATTGTTACGCAGATATGTGAGAATACATATTTATATGTTTAAAAGAGCTCTTTTTCTGTGTTTATAAATGTACTTTCTTATGTTTAAGATTTTTGATTCTCAACTGTGGGTCTAGCTACTCCCCTCATCATAAATCATCTGATTTATAAACTGAAAATGTACATTAATTTACGAATGAATAATTTAAAGTCAGTGGAATGAATGTGGTAGTTTCAGTCAATGAAAAATTCATTGATTATCTTGGGCATTTTTTTATGGAGAGTATGGTTATAGTTACAAAGTGATGTTTGGTCACTTTGTGCAAAGTATCTTGATTGTTCTGGGCCTGAATTGCTTTCTCTGTAAGATTACAATACCACACATTGCTGAATAGCAAGGACCATGTATTCATTACGTTTCAAATTCTAAGTGTGCCAAATGCTTTGTGTATGGTATTTCATTTAATTAAAATGAAAACTCTATGGGGTAAGGGCTATTTTATAGAATCCCCATGTTAAAGATGAGAAACCACTTTCAGAGATGGATAAGATGTCCAAGATTGTGTGTCTGCTTAGGGACAGGATGTGAAATCAAGTAGTCAGCACCATGGGCAGTGGTACAAAGTAACAATAACTCAATATGAAGGCAAATTTTTCTGTTTAACCAGTTGGTTAAGATCAAAATTTAAAGCTTGTGTCATCTTTACAGAAAAACTTTTCAAAAAGACAGTTCTGATATTTCCCAAAAGAACAGCAGATTTTTCTGTTGCAGCTAACAAGGAACAGGTGCACTGTGGTGTTAGCATTTGTGGTTGGCATTCGACTAGCAGGAGTGTGGCCACTCTTCATGCTAGCTGGGTTTTGAAGAAGGAGCAGTATTTTCAAAATTTTCTCAGGCGCACAAGACTCTTCCTCACACTCCACTTCCAAGTGGTAGGAGGGAAACCTTAGTGTGGGAGCAAGCCTGGAAGAGAGCTCATCTGTAATAACATGAATGGGCTTGATGAGCGTGGGTAGTGGAAAGCTCAGCAAACTTGAGGTCCAAAGACCTTAGTTTAATTCCTGGCTCTGACACTCATGCTTTAAAAGTCACTTAACTTCCCTGAATCTTAGTTTTCTCATCTTTAAAGTAGAAATGATGATAGTAGTAACTGAATTCCTTGACTCAAGTAGCTGAATATCAAATGAGATAATATACTGTAAAAACTCTATGGGATAAGGTGTTCTTAAAACTGTTAAAGTTAATAAAGAGATTTTTATTTTCTAGCTGGAAGCCTTTATTTAACATGCAGAATGAAAAAAAAAACACAACAAAGCAATGAATCCTAAAGATACTTATTCTGCAGTACCACTTGATTTCTAATGTTCTCTACCAGAACAAACACTTGGACTTTATCTTCACACAAATGTTCAAAACCCCTAGACATTTAAGCAGTCTCCAAGTGCACCAATTACTCTTTAATGGCCAAATCCCATGATCTTTTTTCAGTCTTCAATAGAATTGTCATAGCAGTAGTAATTCATTCATTCAACCAGTATATACTGAGTGCCTACTGTGTATCTGGAATGTTTTAAACCTTTGAAAGTATAAGTCAGGGAAAACAAAAGCAGATAAACAGTGATGGATCAAGTGTTACATATCATGTCATTTAATCATTAGAGCAATCCTGCAAAGTATGTTTTACTAGCGTAATTTATAAATGAGGATGCTGGGTTTAGAGAACTTAAAAGATGTGTCCAGCACCTCCTAGCAAGGAGATGGTAGAACTGGGGCTAAAACCCTATTTCCTGTGCTTGCAAATGATCTTTCTTTTAACGGCTTATTTATGAATTCATTTACTCTGCACCTAGTCTAAATTCTTTTGACTTTTTTTCTTTTCCTGTGAACATCAGAGATATCTCCTCAGTCACTTGTCCTTAAAACAGCTACTTGTGCTTAAAACAGTGGTGCCACTTTTGAAAGTCTTACTCTGCTCCTCTCCACATCAAGTTGGATTGGATTTTGATTGACTCTGTTTTCTGTTTTTGTTGCCAGCATTTATCATTCATTACTTCTGGCCAAAACTATTGTCATAGGCCTCCAGCTATTCTTTCTATTTAGTCTCTCCTCCATTCAGCCTAATTGTACAATGCTGCCTAGTAAAGCACTCCTGCTAAAGCATAAATCTACTTATTTCCTTTATCAAGCTCTCCGTGTCTGGGCATGGTCTGTAGAAACTGGCAGTAGTCATGAGACATTTCTAGTGTCTGTGGTATAGAGCGAACCATATTTCTGGCCTTCTTTTTCAATGTGCTCCTTCCCATACATGCTAACAGTGTTTTTCAGGCTTGTCTGATAGGAATCTCATGGGGCTTATTAATACACAAATTCTCAGGCTCCACTTGAACCTACCTAACTAGAATCCTTAGGGATTTGCGAAGCCTTGTGGTAAAACCTGCTGGTCCTCTGATAGGCTCCGAGCAGAAGGACACAGTTGTGACCACCTTGGGTCTCTTGCTACCACGGAGTGTTGAGGAAATCAGCCAACTGTCTGACATTATGACACTTAGTCATACTTGAGTTCTCCTGGCCACCCTTTTACACATGTCACCAACGTGTAAACCAAGTGCTGAAAAACCCAAAGACACGTTAATTAAAGTGAGTCCTTGAGAGAGGTGATTTTCTCATATTTGTGTGAGCATGAGATATTTTTATGTGAGAAGATATGGAATACATAAATGGGATTAACTTGTAAATAAATGTTGAATTAATATATGGATTGTCTTGTTTCTAAATTATATATATAATTTATGTACAAAATTTTATTGTATATAATTTCTGATTTATATAATTATATGTAGTTTCTGTATATAAATTAGGAATTTGTACATATAAACAAAAATATATGAAAATAACAAATATATGTATTTTATATAAATATATAAAATAAAAAACATAATCTGTAAAAATATAAATTAGAAATATATAACATAAATATTAATATATTATAACATATATATTTATATATAATATATAACATGTATATTATATAACATATAATTTCATATATGTGAGAGAGAATGCACCCAGGAGAAAGACGTATACATATATAATTGTATATAATTACATATATGCATACAGATCTCCAGTATTGCAAAATAAAAGACATTAACAATATGATTATGAAGAGAAAAATGTTGACCAGAAAGTAAGATGGAGTACAGGTATTATTCTGTAACACCTCTATATTATCATTGAAATGGCTATTAAATGGTATATTGAAATAAAGATCATTGCTTTCCTTTTCTTTGTTATTCCCAGTTTGTACCTCTAATAAGCAAAATTACTTAGTTTTAAAAATCTCCTATATTACCATATTACATATAAACAAATTTCTTTATTCTCAGTAATTTCCGTTTTCCTCAAATTCCTTTTAACATAGTGTTTTTATGAACTCTGAATTTCAAAATTGTGAGTAAAATATTAGCATGCAACTATTTTGTTTCGGAAAACAAAAAAAAATCTAGATCTTTTGGCTATCATAAAAGTTAGGCTTGAAAGTAAATATGGGTAGACATTTAATTGGAAGGTGAGGAAATAATTTAAAAACCCCTACATAAAATGACATATTTAATTACATATTGTGAATGTGACCATTTAATATGAATCCTAATTCATTTTTTCTTGGTGACATCCATTCATTCACCACATGTTTATTAAGTACCTACTATGCAAAGTGCTGGAAAAGATGTATACCTTTAAAACTTTAATACAGCCTTGGAGTGCATGAGTGACTTAGTTAAGCATCCAACTTCAGCTCAGGTCATGATCCTACAGCTTGGCTGGTGAGTTTGGGCCATACATCAGGCTCTGTGCTGACAGTTCAGTCTGGAGTCCACTTTGCATTCTGTGTCTCCCTCTCTGTCCCTCACCGCGCTCATGCTCTCTCTCTCTCCTTCAAAAAAAAATAAAACATTAAAAAAATTAGAAAGAAACTTTGCTACAGCCTTGATATTCACTGAGTCACAATGACTTTCTCAGAGTTGAAGAAAGGTAAATCAGATCTGTATCTCCATCCTAGGTGAATTTGTTTCCACATTAAAATACTTTTTTCATATTGATTTAATATTTCAAATATGTATGTATCTTTATTCTTTTGTTAGTCAGCTTATGAAATATTTTTTGAGAATTATAGTTGTACTATATCTGCCATTAAGCCGGTGGCTCTACCATTTTACTAGGTAGAATGTTCTGTCTTGCAAGTGGGACATGCTAGTTTAGGATATGTGCTTTTAATTAGTTCCCTGACCTGCTTTTATTGTATCTACATTTAGGCCTTAGTCATCTCTTATTCAGAGGGTTTGTACATGCTATGTGTGTGTGTGTGTGTGTGTGTACTTGGCCCTTGGAGCTACTCCCATTCTTGGTTGGAAGAGCCATGCTATTACACCCTAGAAGAGACAGTGAGGGAGGTGTTGTTGCCCTTGGTTACAGCTCTGCTGTTCTAGTAGAAAGAGGTTGGGCTTTGAAGCTAGGTAGATTTATGTTTAAAACCAGTGTCCCTCACTTGCTCACTTTTTGATTTTGGACAAATTATCAATTCTAAACCATAGTTTTATTATTTGTAAAACATGGAGAATATTGTTTATCTCATGGATTTTATTAACGGTCAAAAATTTACTTCCCTTTAGCTATCAAGAAATATTTGTTGAGTATAATTAAGTGATAATATTTGTGGCATTACGTGTATCAAACTAATTGTGATCGTTTGTTTTACCTGTCAGTTTCCTGTTATGTGCTGAATGTTTATGGTACTCCAAATTCGTATGTTGAAATCCTAGCCCTCAATGTATTGGTTTTGGGAAGTGGGGCATTTAGGAGATAATCAAGTTTATATTAGGTCACAAGAATAAGACTCTCATGATGGGATTAGTGCTCTTATCAGAAGAGAGACCTCTTTCCATGAGCATGTACCAAGAAGGGCCATGTGAGCATGCAGCAAGAAGGTGGATATCCACAAATGAGGAAGAAGACTCTCACCAGATGCTGAATCTGCCAGCACCTTGATCTTTGAATTCCCAGCTTTTAGAACTGTGAGAAAAAATTTATGTTGTTTCAGCCACCCAGTCTGTGATATTTTGTCATAGCAACCCAAACAAAGACCACCCCCTTTTTCAATTTCTTACCAGCTCCTTAGAGTAAGAGGTATAATTTACACCTTTGTTTAGGATCCCCAGTATTTAGTGTACTACTTAGTACATAGGACTTAATAAAGAAGTGTTTAATACTTCTCTATCTTCATGTTCTTATCATCATCCTTAGCCTCAGCCAACGCTCTCCCTACCACCCATCCACAAAAACCCATGATGGTTTAGAAAAATAGGCTAAAATAAAAACCTACAATTTGATCAAAAGGCTCATAGGGAAAACAGGGGGATATAGTATAAAACAGAGTGGATTTGAATTCTACTCTGCCATTTATTTAGCTATGGTAGTGAAGAGAACTTATTGCACTTGACCATCTCAATTTATTTTTAAATAATCTTGGCAGCCTTGTTTTGAGCATTATCACATAATAAAAATATGTGAAGGTTTCCTGAATAGTTTTATCACTCTGTACCATTATTTAAATATGCTTACAGTGTAGGGGCACCTGGGTGGCTCAGTTGGTTAAGCATCCAACTTTGGCTCAGGTGATGACCTCATGGTTCATGGGTTCGAGCCCCGTGTCGGGCTCTGTGCTGACAGCTAGCTCAGAGCCTGGAGCCTGCTTCAGATTCTGTATCTCCCTCTCTCTTTGACCCTCCCCTACTCACGCTGTCTCTCTCTCTCTCTCTCAGAAATAAATAAAAACATTTAAAAAAAATTAAAAAAAATGTTTACAGTGTTTCTCAATTCCTGAAAGAATGACTTCAGACTCACCCAAAGAACTCTCTTTTGAATATCATTCTTTGTTTCAAATGTATTTCCTTGTGGCAGGAAGCGATAAAAACACATGGCATTGACGGCTAGTGACTGAAGAGGAAGTTAATGGTGTTTGTTTTTCCTCCAGAATTAGTAGTTCAAAAATTAAAAATAAAAATGTATCTTGCCAAGTTTGGAAAACACACAGAATCTTTCGATTACAGGATTACAACGTACCTAATTTTTTACATTAATATTTCTTTCATATTATGAATCAAAGTGCTTTTTAAAGTTAAAACTTTTTATATTTTATTTTATAAGCTGCTGTGAATAAAATATCCAAATACTATTGAATACCTGTGGAATTTACTTCTTTGCCCAGTAGACTTAGAAAGCAAGAGAAGGTTTACAGAGTAAAGCATTTTGAAATCACTGACAAGCACAGATGATGCTGTTAGGATTCCATGTCTCAATGGGTAATGCCTTTGAGGAGACCGTGTTTTAGATGGGTTTTAAGCTATAGTGGGAAGAAGTAAATAAGACCTTTCCCTAGCTATGTACTGAAAAAACCCCTGTTGTGATTGAGAAGTATTGTTTGACTCAAAGCCAGCTTATTTTTCACCAGAGATTCCTGCACACCCACCAGTTTGGGGCATTACTAAAGAGGGTGAAAATAAGGTGGGATGAAGAGGGGGGTCTGTAACAGACGGCATGCAATTAAGAAAATCTACAGAAGTGACAAAAATGCTATTCTAGAAAGTTAGAATAATTTTATTTCAGGGAACAAATTGTGTAGTGTTGAAGGGAGAATAGAACTACTATGAAATATCTTTCATTTAATTAAAATCAAGGTTTATGTGGTTTGCTACTGCTGGGTGAGTACCATTTTGACTTTGGTTTAGTTGTTGCTGGTGGTTTACAAAGATTCAAATGTACTTTATTACAGATTAAGGGAATTCCTTAACCTGTTTAATTTTTATTGCAAGATCCCCTCCCCTGTGTTCACCTCTGCTGTCAGGTGTGGCAGTAGTTGTACACCCTGGGAAAATCACTTCTAAAGCCTGTTGAATGGAAAGTATTGTGGCTATTTATTGCGAGGAAAAGGGAAAGCAAAGATGTTATAGGGGTTATGTCATTTTATTCAGTAATTAGCTTTGGGAAGGTCTTGAGGACCTAGTATTTAGGAGTTGTGGATATTTTTAGATTGCTTCTACGTAAAACCATGGTTTTTCTTTTAATGAGCTGGAAAGAAATCATCCAGTACTGTGTTTTCTGTATGTCATAAGCTCTTATCAGGCCACTGAATCAGTTTTATATTTGCAATTAAACAGTTCAATAGAATAGACCATATTACAAGATACCAGAGTGCACATGCATTGTAAGGTTAAGTTTTAATTTGTGAAAATTGAAATTGAGTTTTCTATAGATAAATATGTTTATATGTATAAATAGACTTCATTTAACATGAAATGAATTTTTCGTGTGAGTAGCAAATGAGGAAGATTGAAAGTTACTGATTGAATCCTCACATTTCTCAAATAGGATACTAGAAGAGGCTACTTTTGGTTTATTTGAGTAGATTTCACTGTGATGGCTTGTCTAAATTATCAGGTCTGTCTTCTGTTTGAATCTTTGTTTTGATCACCACCTCATCATTTACATTTCACCCCCATACTTAAAAGTTTCTGTATTTTTGTCATTAGAATTTGGGTAGAGATGCTGATTCTGGGAAAATGAATCTTCACTGAATCTCTGAGCACCATGCTGCCAGCTTGTTGTTACTGGGGATACCAAGTGGAAAAGAATAAACCTTTACAGCTTGCTCTATGGATAAGGCCTATATGAAAATAGGTTAAGTCTGGAGGAAAGTTGGAACAATAATCTAATAAATTTCATCAGTAGATACAGGTACTCTCTATTAACTTCTACTACTTGTCTCAGTTCATTTCAACAAATATTTCTTGAGCTCCTACTTTGTGCCATGTATTTTCCCATCCATTTACTTCCTCCTGTCTGTAGCTAATTAAATTGATCGATCCCTCGCTTTGCTTGTGGGATATCAGCAGATTTACTGAAGTACCTGGTATTTTGGGGTTGTTTGTCAAAGATAATACAGATGTAGCTCCATGTTTTATAACATGATATGCCACTTTGGAACTCTGTTGTGCTTGGTATAGAAATGTTCCTGACCTCACCCTTTCACTTGTTCAGAAGTCCTGCGTTGAATTCATGCAGACTGTTTTTCTCTGTCTTACTTTCATAATACAATGATTTTTATTGAAATTTATCCCTTTTGTTTTTTACAAAATGTCAGTGCTGGAGAGTTTTAATTTTTAATCTGACGACTTGAGAATCAAGGCAGCAGGACCAAGGGGACCAACTGTCTGGATACCATGTGAGGTTTTCTAATTCTCACGTTGTTATTGCTTTTTGCTTGCCTTTCTGTATGGCAGTTACTGAAGGTGATGCTCTGGTTTCTGCTTCTCTTTCTTTTCCTTCCCTCCCCTCCCCTCCCCTCCCCTCCCCTCCCCTCCCCTTTCCAGTATATGAAGTGTATTTTTTGTTTAGTTAGGTTATTAGTTGAATATTGGCCATATAAGTTATTGGCAGATGCGGGTACAACCTCAGGGAGGAGTCCCCAGATGGCACCATGAACCTGCTTTTTCTCGATGGGTCAGTACAAAGAGGAATACCTATGAGGCTGAAGTCAATGGAGGGCCATGTGTAAACAGAGCATGATCTTGTTAGTGGGTCTAGAAAAGCTGCCTTTTTTCTTTTTTAAATTCTCAGTCTTTTTAATCGTCACTAATTTGAAAGATTAAACATGATAGTTTATAGTCATTTTTGCTTGCATTCTTATTAGTGGTTTGGAACATGTTTCCATGTATTTATGGACTTTTCTTCTCCTGTTTTGAATTTGTTTGTGCCCTTTGCGTATTTCTTTTAGACTATTTTCTATTGATTTAAATAACTTTTTTGTATATTATTGAAATTATATTTTATAGCAAAACAATACACATAACATGAAATTGCCCCCTTTAAACCCCTTAGAGTGTACACTCCTTAGCCTGAAGTATATTCATATTATTGCACAGATGTCTCCACTATCTGTAGAACTTTTTCATCATCCCAAATTGAAAAATAAAAAAGCAACCATGCCACAAAGTGAGTGGGAATGTCTTACCCACATATGTATGGTGCAGGCCTGAGGACATCTTTAATCCTTGACAAGGAAAGTGCTAACTTTTCTCCGTTCATAGAACAGTAGAAAAACTGCTTGAATGATGTAATCAGTTTTTCTGAATGTAAAGCTTCCTTGATTATTGCTACTTCACTTTAAGAGATGTATTTATACATTAAATAAACAGGTAAAAAGATCTTCTCATATGACCATCTTACTGAGCAAATTCTGTTTTGTTAAGTCTTTATAGTTCCTACACTTTTTATTTAATCTACTGGTGTTTGATGTTTTCTTTGCTTGCCAATGTGGTATTTCCAGCTGTGCATGGAAATTAATTTTCTATTTGAATAGACAATTCCAGGAAGCTATCTATTAAGTTTATAGGAGGCAAAGAAAATGTTCTTTTACAATTTTTTTCCTGGTATTCTTGCCATTATAAGGGGAGTAAAAAGGTTGACATAAGAGTCCATGATTGGCAGTTTATTTTTTGTTTTTAACTAATACTATACAAGTAAAATAAACTTTGCCATAGATCACAAATATGGTCAAAAATAGAATGTGTTTGGCAATGGAAACTTAATCCTCCATTTAACAAAACAACCCTAAATGGATCTTCCATGGACTCTAAAACCTTTCTTGCGCAATAGATATCTTTCTGTATGTATCTGACTGGTTCTGTGAAATCTCAAAATCTAAGGTCTATGGAATATTCCAAAACCCTATGGGTCAGGTGTGTTTTGGAATTGATATTTTTTTAAAAAAAAAATTTTTTTTTAAATTTATTTCTAGGAGAGAGAGAGAGACAGTGTGAGCAGGGGAGGGTCAGAGAGAGAGGGAGTCACAGACTGAAACAGGCTCCAGACTCTGAGCTGGCAGTCAGCACAGAGCCCAACGCGGGGCTCGAACCCACCAACCGCGGGATCATGACCTAAGCGAAAGTCGGACGCTTAACCGACTAAGCCACCCAGGCGCCCCTGGAATTGATAGTCTATCAGTTTTTTTTTTTTTAATTTCAATGTTGATCATCTTTTTTTAAAATTTTAATTTCAGTATACTTAGATACAGTGTTATAATAGTTTCAGGTGTACACTGTAGTGATTCAACAGTTCTGTACATTACTCAGTGCTCATCATGACAAACATATTCTTAATCCCCTTCAACTATTTCACCCTCCTCCCCATCCACCTCCCCTCTGGTAACCATCAGTTTGTTCTCTGTAGTTAAGAGTCTAATTTTTAGTTTGTCTCTTTTTTTCTTTGTTTAGTTTCTTCAATTCCACATGTAAGTAAAATCATATGGTATTTGTTTTTCTCTGACTGACGTGTTTCATTTGCAACAACATGGATGGATCTAGAGGGTATAATACTAAGAGATTGTATCAGTTTTTTTAAAAGGTGGCATGGGACATAAATCATGTGTGTTACATGGCATGTCACTTTTATTTTTTATTTTTACATATTTTTATTTAAAAATTTAATTTATTTAGCTTTAAAAAAAACTTTTCCTTTTTCTTAAATTTACATTTTAGTTAGTTAACATTCAGTGCAATATTGGTTTCAGGACTGGAATTTAGTGATTAATCACTTACATACAACACTTAGTACTTATCACAACAAGTACCCTCCTTAGTACCCATTACCCATCGGCCCATCTCCCACCCACCTCCATCTGTCAGCCCACAGTTTGTTCTCTATCATTAAGAGTCTCTTGTCATTTGTCTCCCTTGCTTCTCTTTTTCCCCCTTCTCATATGTTCCTCTGTTTTGTTTCTTAAATTCCACATATGAGTAAAATCATATACTTGTCTTTCTCTGATTGACTTATTTCACTTAGCATAATACATTTGAGTTCCATCCATGTCATTGTATATGGCAAGACTTCATTCTTCTTTGATGTCTGAGTAATATCCCATAGTACATATACACCATATCATCTTTATCCATTCATTAGTTGAGGAACATTTGGGCTCTCTCCATTGATCATGTACTATAAACATTGGGAGTGAATCTGTATTTTTGTATCCTTTGGGTAAATGCCTAATAGTGCAAATGATGGGTCATAGGGTAGTTCTTTTTTTTAGTTTCTTGAGGAAATCTTGTCCAGAGTGGCTGTACCAGTTTGCATTCCTACCAACAGTGCAGGAGGGTTCCCCTTTCTCTGCATCCTTGCCAACACCTGTTGTTTCTTGTGTTGTTAATTTTAGCCATTTTGATAGGTGTGAGGTGGTATCTCATTGTGGTTTTGATTTGTATTTCTCTGATGTTGAGTGATGTTGAGCATCTTTTCATATGTCTGTTAGTAATCTGGATGTCTTTGGAAAAGTGTCTATTCATGTCTTCTGCCCATTTCTGTACTAAGTTATTTGTATTTGGGGTGTTGAGTTTGATAAATTCTTATAGATTATAGATTATATATCTGATACTAACTCTTTATCAGATATATTGGTTGCACCTATCTTCTCCCATTCAGTAGGCTACTTTTGAGTTTTGTTGATTATTTCCTTACGTGTGCAGAAGCTTTTTATCTTGATGAAGTACCAATAGTTCGTCTTTGCTTTTGTTTCCTTTGCCTTTGGTGATATGTTTTAGGAAGAACTTTATGTGGCCAAGTTCAAAGAGGTTGATGCCTGTTTCTCCTGAAGGATTTTAATGGTTTCCTGTCACACATTTGGGTCTTTCATACTTCTTGAATTTATTTTTGTGTATGGTATAAGAAAGTGGTCCAGTTTTGTTCTTCAGTGTGTACCTGTCCAATTTTTCCAACAGCATTTGTTGAAGAGACTGTCTTTTTTCCATTGGATATTGTTTCCCGCTTTGTTGAAGATGAGTTAACCATATAGTTCTAGGTCCATTTCTGAGTTTTCTCTTCTGTTTCATTGATCTGTGTGTTTGCTTTTTTGTGCCTTACTGTCTTGATGACTATAGCATTGTAATGTAACTAGAAATCTGGAATCATGATGCCTACAGTTTTGTGTTTCGTTTTCCGAGTTTCTTTGACTATTCAAGGTCTTTTGTGGTTCCATACAAATTTTAGGATTGTCTGTTCTAGCTCTGAGAAAAATACTGGTGATATTTTGATAGGAATTCATTATATGTGTAGATTGCTTTGGATAGTATGGACATTTTACCAATGTTTGTTCTTTTAGTCCATGAGCATGGAAAGCTTTTCCATTGCTTTGTGTCCTCTTGAGTTTCTTTCATAAATGTTCTATAGTTTTCAGAGTATAGGTCTTTTAGTTAGGTTTATTCCTAGGTATCTTATTGTTTTGGGTGTCATGTCATTTTTAATGGAGTCTGGGACAGTTCCTCATAATAAAAACATTTAATATTTATTTCTACAATGAAATTCATAGCTATTAATACTAAATGAGGTGAAGATAATAAATAACCTCCTATCTGTTTAAGCCAGTTTTTGTGGCCAGATGAGCTTAGATTTGTTGCCAAATGAGTTATGAAAATTCTCTGTTTCTTTTGGTCGTCAATAAGGGATAAATAAAAATTTACCTGTATTTTAGGGATGTTCCACTCAGTTAGAAGTGGTATGGCTCCATGATCCAGCCACTTTTGCTTCTCCTCAGCACTCAAGTTCTGGAATTAGCATTCTCAGTATTACAGATACTTTTGTTTCCAAGCCTCTGTTCCTTTTTGCCGAATTTAACCTTTTGCTTTTCACTCATTCTGTGGCTGGGTTCTGATCCTTAATACCCAGTTAGTTTGCCAGTGTGGTAAATTTCTCATCAGACTTTATATGAATATATATGAATATATGTGTATGTGTGTCTATATATGTTTATATGTATCTATATGTATACATGCGTATGTATATAACTATATGTATATAACTAAGAATGTGTGTGTGTGTGTGTGTACTATGTGTATGTTCTGCACTGGTTGTTTTCAGTACTTGAAATGCCTTTTCCTCCTGTTAAATTTGTCTCCAATCACATTATTCTACTAGGGATATTTAGTTTCTTCCTCTGTTATGTTCTGTGTATTCCCTTAGAGCATTGCATCTCCCTTTGTTATAGCATGCAGTACATTGCTCCTTAATTATTATAGTAATTCTCTCTCTCTCTCATATTAGACTGTAAGGGTTTGAGGGTAGCACTTCTTTATATGTGTGCTGCCTTACAGTGCTTGGAAACACACAAATTCCAAGATTTTCAACCCAACATAAATAGGTGTGTATTTGGAGGTGAGAGGGTGATATTGCAGACCAGGGAAAGAGGGATGTGCAGTAGAAATAAATGCATGGGAACACTGGGGTGGCTCAGTTGGTTAAGGGTCTGACTCTTGATTTTGACTCATGATCTTGCAGTTTGTGGGATGGAGCCCTGCATCTGCCTCTGCACTGGTGGTATGGAGCCTGCTTGTGATTCTCTCTTTCCCTCTCTCTCTGCCCCTCCACCATTCGTGCTTTCTCTCTTTCTCTCTCTCCAAGTTAATAAACATTAAGAAAATAAATTTATGAACAAGACAGAGTAGTTTAGAGTGCCAGTGGTTTTGTTTATTTTAAATACACATGAGGACTAGAAAACTAAAAGATTCATGTGGTTTGGAGAATTAGGCAAACCTCAGAAAGGAGTTAGCTGGAGACAAAGCTTGGCAGGTGGGTGGAATTGAGGTAGACAAAAAAGAGTACACAATGCTTTCCAGAGAAGGGGCAGTATGTTGCCGAAGGAATGGGTGCATATGAGAGAAGATATTTAAGCTATTAGCCAGTGTTAATGTAAGTTCTAAATTAGGAAAGTGATAGAAGAAACAGGTCAGTAGGCCAAGTAGGGCTGGATTATATAGGGAAATGTATTGTAAGAAAAAGAATTGGATCTATTTGGAGTAAGGTGTCATTGTGAATTAAGGTATAGAACAGGGATGATATGATAAAAACATTTCTGAAAATAAATGTATCTACAGCCTATTCAGTGATGCGTGAACTAAAGGATGGGGAGGGGATTGACTTACATCCTTTTGCTGAAAACCAGTAGGGGATCATAAGGACCTGATATGAAATGATGGTAGTGAGACCAAGAATAGAGAAAAAAGTGTGACTTTTGAAAAGTAAAACTATCCTGTGATGGTTAATTTTTTGCATCAGTTTGAATAGGTCACTGGGTGCCAAGATATTTGGTCAAATGTTATTCTGGGTGTTTTTGTAAGGGTGAGATTAACATTTAAATTTGTAGACTGAGTAAAGCAGATTGAGCCTCCATATTGTGGGTGGGCCTCATCCATTTAGGTGAAGGCCTGAAAAGAACAAAAGGCTGACCTCCCCCAGATAAGAGAGAATTCTGCCTGACAGCCTTCGAACTGGAACATTGGTTCCTCCTGGTTCCACAGAAGCCTTGCTGACCTTTAGACTCAAACTGAAACACCAGCTGTGCAAATTTTGGACTTATCAGCCTCCCTATTCTGTGAGCCAATTCCTTATAATATGTTTCTGTTTCTCTGGAAAACTCTAATACATGTAGGATATGGAGACTAACTAGATATGGATGCTACAGGTGATGGAGGAATTAAAGCTGTCTTAAAATTTGGGACTGAGAATTCTGGAGAATAATAATAGTAGCAATAGGGGAAGTTGAAGGAGGCAGTCAATTCTGAGAGAGAAATATGTTTGGTTTTGTTTCTCTTGACTCTGAAGTGATACTGGAAATTCAAGTGAAATTATTGTTTGGAGCTGTAACATCTTGGAATGCTATGTATGGGTGTAGCATCTTGGAATCCTATGCTAGTGAACAGAAGTCATCTGACAGAGCAAACCCCACAGGGTAGTGACAGAGAAGAGTAGAGGGTAAGGATGTGATTGAGACTATCCAGGTGGAAATTATGGGCCTAGAGAAGAAAGATGAGTCAGTGCATAAAAACGTACTTGGTGACAGAGTTCACTTTTGACATTGGTTTTTCTTTCTGTGCATGTGAATGTAAGCTCCGTAAAGGCAGTTGTTTCCCCCACTCCTGTTTCCCCCATTTTAAATGTTGTGCTTCGGATTTGTGAGATCTCCAGACCATTACTTGTACCTTTGTTTTACACCTTAAATGAAAAATGAAACAGGAATTAGGATTTCTTTGCTATAATTTTGACTTGGCATTTAGTAGATCTATAGAGTCCAGTTTCACATTTTAATTCCTAGGACTTTGATTTCTTTTTCCAAAAATGTGAAGGTTGGTTTAAGAAATTTTAGGATTTTTTGGGGCGCCTGGGTGGCTTAGTCGGTTAAGCGTCCGACTTTCACTTAGGTCATGATCTCGCGGTTCGTGGGTTCGGGCCCCGCGTCGGGCTCTGTGCTGACTGCCAGCTCAGAGCCTGGAGCCGGTTTCAGTCTGTGACTCCCTTTCTCTCTGACCCTCCCCTACTCACGCTGTTTCTCTCTCTCTCTCCTAGAAATAAATAAAACATTAAAAAAATTAAAAAAAAAGAATTTTTAGGATTTTTTTTACAGCTGAAAAATACTGGGGAAAAATATCTATATGCCAAAAAATATTCTAAGCTGCAAAAGTGGCCCAGGGTAAATTCAGAAAGTATATTTTACTGCAAATCTTCCTCACTGCTTTTTTGGAAGTTTTTATTGATTTACTATTAATTAAAATATTGTAATATATTAAATCAAGATGTATAATCTTGCCTGAAAGCATCTTTGGACGAACAGATTTCCTCCCAGATTTTAAAGATGTGACTAAAAAAATTCTTAGGGTGCCTGGGTGACTCAATTAGTTGAATGTCTCACTTCAACTCAGGTCATGGTCTCATGGTTCATGGGTTCAAGCCCCACGTTGGGTTCTGTGCTGACATCTCAGAGCCTGAAGCCTGCTTCACATTGTGTCTTTCTGCCCCTCCCCTGCTTGTGCTCTCTCTCTCTCAAAAATAAATAAACATTAAAATAAATTCTTTACAGGGGGCCCAACCCTATTTTATATAGCTTTAAATTAATATAACTGTAAAAAATACTCAGAAAACAAAACATACAAGCATTATTTTTTCTTAAACTCAAATACTGTGAAGAAATTTCAGTTCTTATGGCATTTTCATTGTATTACAAAGCCTTCTAACTCTTTAAATCTCTTAGAGTCATCTTACATAATGAAAATAAAGAGAAGAATCATTGGTTAAAATGATCATATATGTTTACTATACTTTATTCAAAATTATATTGTACCTCTTATGTTTCTAGATCTATGTTAACATCACAATACCCATATTGAATCAATTTTGAGTATTTGATTAATGTGTGATGTTTAAATTGTAATCAGTACCCTTTAATAATCTTTTGACTGTACAATTTGAAATATGAATTTCTAAGAGCTTTGGAAAAAATAAGATCTTTCTATTTAAATAATGTATAATGTGTATGTTGATATAATGTATGTGACACAGAAACTATTGAACAGATGGGGAATAGGTGCCATCAGCTTTAATCCAAAGGCATTAAAATGCTAATATTAACAAAACCAACATTTTCTTTAGTAAATGGACCTTGTGCCCACAGGATATTGTGTGTTAGATATGCCTTATAATTCCAATTGTCTGCCTTTGTGCTTTCTGGTATATAAGGGGACACTCTCTCTGGTCATTCTTTGGTAGTGACCATCTATGTGAAAATTCCATCTGGAAATAATCTGCTTTCAACAACAAGGTGCTGACTTAATGTCTCTTTTGTTTGCTTTGAGGCTTCTTTAACTGAGGACAATTGATAGGTAAGAAATCTCGGAAATAGTGTCAGTAGTAATCAGATATGTGCCTTTATGACACCGTTCTTCTACCTACAAAATGATATCTAGAAATAGTGTATTTCCAGTAGTGATACTTGAAAGTTTATTTTTACTTCCCAAAGATTCTCAAATTTCTGGACTTCTTAGGAAGGTGAGTGTTTATCCTTGAATTTATTTTACTCTTTTGTCTATTTATATTCAAGTCATTTAGCCATTCTTGTTGGTCAGCTGACATCTTAGTTCTGTGTGTGTTTTGTATAGGCATGAGGAGTTGCTCTAAGTTCAGATATATAAGAGATTAAAAAATAAAAATACATATTTGGGAACGTAAAAAAGCATTAGAAAAACTTTTGGGACAGCTCTGCTCCGTTTATAAGTCACACTAATAACTGCTTTGCTTCTCAGTAATTTTCCATTTGTAACATTTTATACCTGGATACACAAATGTAATGCAATTGAACAAGAAAACAATTATCTGTCTGGTGGAAATAATGTATTTATCTCATTGAAACAATTGACTTGTTTAAAAATACACAGAAGTTCTGCTCAGACTGCGGTTGCCTGTAATTTGAAAAGAATTTCCAGGAAGAATTAAAATCCTCTGATGTAATGGGATCAGCTATTGAATCCATTGATTGTCAATGATAAATTTCCATTCAGAATTCCCCTGTCATAGAAGCCTCTATTTGGAATCACTTTGGTTTTGAGAGCTTTTTTCAGTAATCTCTGAGTTTTGGCTGGATCCCTGGAAAACTGCACGCAAAGACTGTATCTTCTAGTGAAAGCTTCATGTTGACTTGTGGGTTCTGTGTCAGTGGAATGTTTCAGCACTTTTTGGCCTGGCTCAAATGTTTCTTGGCATTTTCTGAGAAGATTGGTCCATCCCATCTATAGGACCACACTGGATTCTGGATAAACTCTTAAAGCCATCATTCATCTTTAAAAAAATTTTTTTGATGTTTTATTTCTGAGAGAGAGACAGCATGAGTAGGGGAGGGTCAGAGAAAGAGGGAGATACAGAATTTGAGGCAAGCTCCAGACTCTGAGCTGGCTGTTAGCACAGAGCCTGATGCAGGGCTCGAACCCAGGAACCATGAGATCATGACCCGAGGGTGAAGTCAGACACTTAACCTGCTGAGCCACCCAGGCACCCCAAGCCATCATTCATCTGCAAGCTAATTTGGGATTTTATTGGGTTTTGGAAGTGGCCTAACACTATTTGGCAATTGAGGATTCAGTATTTTTAATAACAGTTTCAAACATACCTACTTTAAAAATAATACAGGGAAAAACTACTTTTCCTTTAGTCCAGTGCTTATTCTTTTGTATCTGATCTTTTCACAGAGGTCAGTGTCCTGTTTTAATTTCTCAGTATATTTTTTACTCTCTTCACCAGTTTCTAAAGTTACTGAAGGTCAATAACATTTTTTTCTTTCTTAGAGAGAGAGTGCTCTGGCTCTGGGCTGACTTCAGTGAGGATGTGGGACTGATGTGGGTTTTCATTTTTCACACTAAACGTACTGCCACAGCTAGTTAATTTTAGTTATAACATCACAGAATGTTGGTGCCTCTAGGTTCCCTGAAGATGGCCTTGTTCAGCCCTCTTGTGTTACACATCAGGGGAGCCAGGCCCCATTCCATAGGCGTCACTGGAAGCTTAGGATGGAACCTGTGGCTACTTCACAGCAGAGCTGGTCTATAGAAGTACCCACTTAACCCCCACTGGAATGCTTAAGATCCACCCTCATTCCCTGTCTCAGATTTTGTATCTTAAATCTTATAGTTTTCCTTAATGCTTTTCAAATAATTCCCCATACTTCCTATGAATTTGGAAAACCAGCAGGAAAAATTTGTTTTATGTTTGGCTGGGATTTCAGAATGTATGTATATCATTCTCTCCATGTTTTGAGCCATCAAGAAATAAATATGGGAAAGAGGGATCAAAATTACTGCCTTCTTACATACTATGTTGGGTATTAGACCACATGGTAGACTCAAGACTAAAACAGGCTTCCCATGCCTCCTATAGAACATAGCTATCTGTTCAGAGATGGAGAAATGTGGAACAGCAAGTCCCCCTCAGACCCCATGTAAGACCACTCTCAGTAAGGGCTGTCAGACCAGTACCTCTGAGAGACCCCATGGGAAGGCCATGGGCTTCCCACCAGGGCACTTTTCAAGGACTCTGACAAATCATAGCAGCCCTCTGTCACCTGTAGGAAGCAGCTCCTTTCAAGTAGGCCACGTTCTGTTGAGTGTCTTTGTCTTTATTCTTTTTTTTTTCTTTCCTTACTATGTCTTTTTTTCTTTTTTTTTCTTGCCTTACTATTCTTGTTTCCCGTCAACCTTCTGACGTTAATGTCATTTACATTTTCCCCTCATGCCTGATGAGTTATTTTCCTGTTATTTTCCTGAATAGAGTTGAAAAGGCAAGTACAGTAAAGTCAGCCTAGGCAACTGACCATTTGCATTTGAGGAAAATAAATGAGAATTAAGTAGTGGTGATGAGACCGCCTTGAACATGTGCTCAGAATATTCACAATACCAGGAAATGAAGAACTCTTCTACTCTGTCATCTCCGAGGTGTTCTGTCATTTTTTAAAAGTAAGATGGGGGGAAGACTTTTCCTCTCTATTTGCCATCTTTATGTAAGCTTGGCCAGCACCCACCATTATATTTTAATAAATACATTCCCAGGTATCTATAAGCAGAGTCAAATGATCTTGTTTTGTTTTATTTTTGTCTCCTTCTGGGCCTGATTTAAGTAAAATTTCAGGTCATAGAACTGTCTTGGAATTTTTAGTTGAGTTTTACTTTTATGTACTTTTATTTAAAAGTGTCTATTGGGTTTTATGACTTTGTTTTATCTTCCAGATGTTTTTTAAGTGATCATCTTGTTTCTTCACCTTCTGCATTAATAGTGGAAGATAGTTACTTATGACAGCTTAAAGAAGATTTAACAGTATTCTTACTGTTAAGAGATTTTTTTCTTTAGGATTTCTTAGCTTGTGGAACAAGTTGCACCTTTGTGTAGACACTTTTACTTAATTCAGAGGTAAATTAAAAGTAAGAGAAAATTATAATGTTCTGGACACTCACGGATTTTCACTCCCCCAGTTTTGCTTACTCAGATTTTGTTTCCTTTAAGTAGGCTTAAGGGCATTTAGATAAAGATATTGAATTGTAGAGTAGGTTTCAAATTATATGGTTTAAGGTGTGAAGATTTAAGATATTTCAGTGCATTCTTGGAATTAAAACTTATCACCTTGAAGATTGTTTCTGAAGAATTGTTTTCACAGACATCTCTTGAATCATCATCATGTTTTTGCTTAGTGGGCATGTCAGGTGTCTGTTACAGTGAGCTGAGTAGTGGCACACAGGAAATATCACAGATGTAGACATGGAACACAGTGGAATACACAGGGTCAGTAGAAAGTAGCAGTGGAGTCCTATGGACCGGGATTGAAATTCAGTTCTGCCATCTGGCTTTCATAATCTCTGTTTCAGTTTGCTCATCTGAACAATGGACATACTAATTAATGCCGTCTTCTTCAAAAATCTTGTGAATTAATACCTGGAAAGCACTTTAGAGCAGTGTCTAAAACATCATATGTGCTTTGTAAATCTTAGCTGTTAAACAGTCTTAACATTCCTGAGACACCTATGTGTCTAAGTCGGTTGAGTGTCCAACTTAATTTTGGCTCAGGTCATGATCCTAGGTTCATGGGATCATGCCCCCTGTCAGGCCCCATACTGAGCATTGAGTCTGCTTGAGATTCTCTCTCTCTCCCTCTGTTCCTATGTCCCCCTCCCTTGCTTGCTTTCTCCCTCTCTCTCTAAAATAAATAAAAATTTAAAAATAATAAAAAAAATAAACAGTCTTCATATTTCTAATTGGGTTAATGGATCAATGTTTATCTGTATCTTTAAGTGTTTTTCTTAGTACATTATTATTTAGAAAAACTGGATTAGAAATATCTCTGAGGTATTCCTGACTTTCATTTTTTAAAAATTAAAAAAAAATTTTTGTTTTAATGTTTATTCATTTTGGGAGAGCCAGCAAGCACAGGTAGGGGAGGGCAAAGAGAGGTAGAGAAAGAATCCCAAGCAGATTCCATGCTGTCAGCTCAGAGCCTGGCTTAGGGCTTGAACCGAAGAACCCTGAGATCATGACTGGAGCCAAAATTAAGAGTCCGATGCCTAACCGACTGAACCACCCAGGTGCCCGCAGCTTGCATTTTAAAAGGTGAATTGTGTATCAGAAGACTGTGAGCCTGAATTTTGTATAATTTAATACTAATAAATAAACTGGGACTTTTTGGTTGTCTTTGTGAAATTATTTGATGATTTTGGAGAATCTGTTTCCCATTACTGAAGTATATTTACTTGCCTTCATTGCTGTCAATGTTTTTGGCACTAAAATTGTCATGCAGTCATAGTTCCTCAGATTAGAAGGAGAATATTGAAGAAGTAGTCCTCCAGTTATTAACAGATAAACCAGCATAAAATGGTTGACTATTTTTGAGGAATATAGGATAATTTAGTACCCAGGGGGATAATATCCCAAAGAGAAAATTTCCTAATGTGTGTTTGTTTGTATGGAGTATTAATGTGGGTATACCAATTTTATCATGAGAAGAATTGTGAAGGAAAAGTTTTAGGGGAACCTAAAAGTTTTGCTGTAGCCTGTATAATAATTGACTTGACTGCATTAATATCAGGAAAATAATTAGAATAACAGATTATGTTGAGTGCCTAAAGATATGTGTTTGACAACTTTTAATTTTTTTTCCTCCTGCACACCACTTCCCAGTTTGTTTCTGGCACACCAGATGTGTCTCAGCACAGTGGCTGATCCAGGTAGAGTTGTGTGAACACCCGTGGCATAACAAATTTTCTCATTTTCATTACATTTAATGAAACTAAAATTGGAAGGAACACTGCATGTTGCAAATAGTGTTATAGAGACAAAAGGGGTCCCTTGCCCTTTCTGCAGAGCTCTGCATCGATGTTCCTTTTTTAAGCTAATATTAAAGTTTGTATGCAAATGATGAATGCACACAAACAAGGCTCATTGTAACCTTACTTTTCATCGGTAAGCACCAATGGGCTACTTACTACTGGTGCACAAAAGTGAAGAGGGATGACTGGTGGGAGAAAGTGAAAAAAAATTAGGCACAGGGAAAGTTTTTTTTTTTATAATACTCTTTTTTTTCTATTTTCTAGCTACTTTGAATAGACCAATTAATTCTGTTTTTTTAGCTTAAAACCAGCTTTACTTTTAGATCTCCGTGGAGAAAATGCTTTCCATAGGCATTTTTATTTTGCCTTTAATTTATATACTGTAGTAATTTCCCCGTTATTCTTTCTTAGTCCTTTTTCTCCATTTAAATGCCAGAGCATGTACTACATTTCAGAAGCTGTAGTTTTCTTTCAAAGAAATTAATTTTTTTTTAGTTTTGGCTTCATATGTGGTACATCTATGTGTCCCTAGTTTTGAATATCTACCAATAATTTATATAACTATTTTTTTTTATTATTTTTTTAATTATAGAATGAATAATACTTAAAACAGACAGAAGCTGTTCCTTACCAGACCAACCTATACAGTTGTTTCCTTTTAGTTTTAAGTCATATTCAGTTTCAACTTATATTGCCACTTTATGTATTATACTTAATGAGTGATTTCCAGGAGTGGTTGTTTGATAATCATTAGTTTACTTAATCATTCCTCTGATGTTAAAGATTTAGATTTATAATGCTTATGCTATTATAAATTATGTCACAACAAAATGTGCTTCAATAAGGCTTTTCTTTTTTTTCTTTTTAAAATTTTTATTATTATTATTTTTGTGGCTCATTATTTACTCAGTTTAAACTTTCTGGCCTGATATTATTAGGTTAAAAGTTTTGAATGTTTTTATGGGTTAAAGGATATGATTTTTTAAAAATGGCTTTTGAAGTGCTTTGTCAAATGGCTTTCTACTATAAATTGCCAACAATAATGTCTGGCTTCACCAGTTTTGTTTTTCTAAGAACCTGGACATTGTTGGATATTGTCTCTTAGAATTTTGTATTTGTTAGTTAAACATAAAATGGTACTTCAGTGTCACTTTAATTTGCCTCACTTTGATAAATAATATGCTTGAATGCTCTCTTTTTTAAATGTGTACTTAATAATTTGATTCCCATGTGCATGTCCATGTTACTGCCTTATTTTTCTTCTGCATCTTGTTTTTCTGTCATTTTATCCCCTTTTGTAACATAGAAAACAACCTTTGATCTCTTGTATTTGATAAACATTTCTGCAATGTGTTGTTTTCCTTTTAACATGACTATTACTTTCCTTAGTAAAGTTAAAGATTAAACTGTAAAATTTACATTTTTCTGTTTCTTTTATTGACTCAAGGTTTAGAAAGCTATCATTCTTTCAAAAATACTCAATTTTATTTAATGCTAATTTTTATGAGTATCATAAATACCTATAATAAAATAATATATAAGCTAAATATGATACATATATTATATATAGAAATATACACAGAAACACACACACACACAGGAAGAGAATGAAAAGGAGACATTAGTATTACAACTATATTACACAATATAAATTCTGACCCATGTTCCCCTCAGATCACTAACCAGTTATCTCAACATCATTTATCAAATAGCTTTCCTCCCTGATTGTTTTGAATTTCCTTTTTTATCATATTATTACATTCTTACATATAATTAGATATTTTACTGGACTTTCTATTCTTATTGTTTATATATTTCAAAATACATTGTCAAAGCCACATTATTTAAACTGTTATTGCTTTATAATACCTTTTAAAATCTAGTGAGCTCAGCCCCTCTTTTAAAAAATCCTTGAACTTCTATTATGCGCCAGAAAAAGTGTGGATAGAAGAATGAAAATTACATTTCCCCACACTTGGGTAATCAAAGTCTTTCCAGGAAAACAGATATGGGAAAAAAAAAAAAAACTGGATACATGTATTATGTGATAAAAACCATAAGAGAGACTTGAAGACAGAGCTGTGGTAGCACAGAGGAGAATAGTATGTTTTCACCTGTTTATTTTTTCTATTTCTAATGAAAGTTTTGTTTTAATTATAATTGCTAATTTATGTCTACAAAATAACTTGAGAATGTTTTTATTTTTTAATCTTGTAATCTCATTTAGGATTATTGTATCTTATTTATTTCTCAATTATGTTCTATAATTTTCTTGAATATGAAATACTTGTTAGAAGAATTTCAAGTTAAACATGTACGTGTTATGAAAATTATTTGTGACAGTCTCTAGGTAATTCTGTATTTCATTTATTTCTTTTAAAAAGGCTTATATTTTGGGTTTGCACTTAAAGGAAAAAATTGGACCACATATTACTTCATCTTTTTGGGGGGGCACTCAGACATTCATTGATAATAATTCTGGGTTTGATAGGATTTGGCACACATAACACAAATGTGGAAGTGTTTTCGATGTTAATTTTTGAAACCGATGGTAGATCAATAAGAAATTCCCGAGCCAAGAAAAACATATTCTTATGAAAATCTGATTGAAATTAAAGAAAACAATCTGTATTGCATAGTAGTGGAAACTTTAGATTGATAATCTTTGGCATATGAATTATAGTTTATATCACCACAGCTGTTATTTGGTAACAAGGAGTTTTGGAACATAAAACATAAATACATATCAAATAGTAATTATTTCTAAAATTCTGTATACATAAGTTGCTTAAGCCCTCCTATTTAAGTGCACAATAAAACTCATTTTATTTAAGTTTTATAAGGTACGCATTATTTGAAAATATTTTTGTATTGGCAAATTAGGTCAGGAATAAGCAGGACCTCAGTGACGTAAATAAAGAAATCCCAATGGATGTCTGTCTTTGGACTTTCTCTTTTGTGTAATTCTTTTTCTGTATAAGAGTACATCTCTTGGCCAAGGTCCCATTATAAAGAAGAAAGGAAAGGTAGGGATGTGGGGGGATAAATATTCCCAGAGAGACTCCTTGAATTTCAGTCCTTTCAGTTACATGATTTTTCTTGTGGTTACAGGAGATGAAAGGATAATGAGGACTTGGTTTCCTATCTGAGTCATAAAAAGTAATTTGGATATGCACAGGACCGTTGACTTGAATAAATGGATGACTTTTAAAAATTCTCTTTGGGGAGGTACACTAAAATTATTTTAGTGGTCCAAGTTCTGTGACCTCGGTGTAAGTTCAAGTGTAGGGAAAAGTGTGGCAGGCACTTGATAATAAATTTAGTCCAAGTGTTCATTTAATTTATGTACTTCTTCATTCAAAAAAGTGATTTGAGACATCTTATAAGAACATATTCAACTTAATAATGAGAAAAGGTATAGAGAAGTAAAGATTCACTATCAGGAAAATATAAAGTAGAAAGTCTTAACTACAGAAAAGAAAGTAAATATATTTATATTTAATATTGATGTCATGTCTCTTATCACATCTACACATGCACTTATTTATTATAAATGTTTTATATACATTACATTTTTATATTTGTGTTTTAAAAACAGTTTTTAGTAGCACTGTTCTGCTTTGTAGTACTTTTAAATGATTCCCTCTAAAATAAATGGTTTATGTGTGGGTTATTTCAGATCAACCTCTTCAGTACCCAGTTTTAAGAGTAGATGCATACAAAATGTTTGGGAGAGAAGAGCAGACATAAAAATCATGATGTTGAAAAGTTACTGAATTCTCCATTTGAAAGAGAATTTCAAATATTTCTTAATAGTTACCTAGATCACCTTTCACATTTTCTGTTCTAATATATATTTCCCTTTACTACCTTACCATCACCTGCAGCCAAAACAAAATAAAACAAAAAAAACCCAACAACGAAAAACAGAAACAAAAAATAACTCCCCTAATATGAAATTTTTTTTTTTAATATTTTTTATTTATTTCTAGGGGAGAGAGAGAGACAGCGTGAGCAGGGGAGGGTCAGAGAGACAGGGAGACACAGACTCCGAAACAGGCTCCAGGCTCCGAGCTGGCAGTCAGCACAGAGCCCGACGCGGGGCTCGAACCCACGAACCGCGAGATCATGACCCAAGCGAAAGTCGGACGCTTAACCGACTAAGCCACCCAGGCGCCCCAATATGAAATTATTTTTAACTTGTGTGTATGGGGGGCAGGGAGGCTAAACATTTGTATCCAAAATATCCTAGTACCTCCATTCTAAATTGTACTGAAGTTATCATTGATAAAATATGGAAGGAAAATTTAGAGAAAAATTTCATCTAGTGGCCAATGATAAAGGAGAGCAAGTTGAATAATAAAATAGCATGAGTTAATGAAAAACAATGAAAGACTAGAATTTACCATGAAGATTATATAGTATGTAAATCCTGAGTTAACAGTTTTGAAATATTGTCTGAAAAGGACCCCTGCCTTAATCAGACCTGCAATTTCTGCATTTGTTTTTTATTATATACAACTTAATTGCTTGTTAGTTAAGTCCTAATCCATTGAATAAACAAAAATAATTATCAACATACCTTAGTTAACAGTTTTCCCTTTCCCTTAAATCTTATTTTCCTTATATATTATGTCATGATTTTGAAACTCCACTAGTCCCTTTGGTCTGTTATCACCCTTCTACCATTGTAGGCATGAGTATTTTAATGGGAAGAGATGGGTAGTGATTTTATGGTTTTGTGATGTTTTATATTCTGATTCAGTAAAACTTTATTGATTCCCTACTTATGTAACAGGCCCTATGTGAAGAGCATTTTCATATTTTATCACATATTACTTCCCAGAATAACTCCATGAGATAAGTACTTCATGGTCTTAATTTAATATAGAGTTTTATTTTAGGGAGAGACTAGCCCAAGGTCACCTTGCTAATAAGTGCTGAATTTTGGCTCAAACCCATATTTGACCTTGAAAGCAGTGTTCTTTCCATAGCCATATTTCTTGCTAAGCACTCCTGACTTTTACTTCAGATACCCTCTGCTCTCTGTTTATTATGTTTGTGTGAGATGTAATCTTCTATTAAGTAGCTAAATGTATGGCTGCTATTGTTATCTGTGCCAAATTGTGAAATTGAATCTGCTGTTGACCATATAGTGGTCAGAAGAGTTGGTTCAAATTTCCATCGGTTCAAATCAGAAGGGGGGACAGTTTTTTAAGGGAAAAGAAGTATGTAGGTTTTTTTTTTTTTTTTAACACTGATGTTAGTTTTCTTTTTGCCTACTAAGGATAACTACAAACACTATATACTATGAACATTGTATCTGATATAATGAAAGTGAGGTGCATAGTAGGAACTCTTTCAAACTGTACTGTGCATCAGACATTTATTGAGCACCTCATAAAATCCAGATATTCTGGTATATTCAGTGCTCCAGACTTGAATAGAACATATACCTGACTCTCAAGGAACCTATAGTCTAGTGAGAGTTTCAGTTTGTAATGAGGTAGCTATTTTTCAAACAATTCAAGTTTAGTAAATTTCTTATTAAAATCATCACCTCTGGGGGTGCCTGGGTGGCTCAGTCAGTTGAGCATCTGACTCTTGGATTCAGCTCAGGTTATGAGCCCAGGGTCATGGGATCAAGCCCCACATTGGGCTCTATACTGAACATGGAGCCTGCTTAAGATCTCTCTCTCTCTCTCTCTCTCTCTCTCTCTCTCTCTCTCCTCTCTCTTTTTCTCTCTCCCCCGTCCCTCTCCTTTGCTTGTACCTCCCCCCCCCCTTGCATTTATCACTTATCTAATAAGGAAAGTAAGTTCTGATTAAGAGAGTTTCTTATTTCAGGCAATGTAAAGTAAATCAGCTTATACCATGATTTTAAACCTTTTTCAAATATAACCCACATTTTACCTTTAGAACTAAAGGATGTTGAAAAGAGTTCAATATAATGTAATTAGTCACTTAGCAGGCCTATTTTAAACCAGTCACTTTCTTTTCTTTCTTTGTATCTTATGAGACACAGACTTCCAGAATCAGGAAAGTATTGTTTTTGTTTTTTGGGATTTGCAGTATTATGTGGAACCAAAGCTAAGTTAATATGAGTAGTGCTTTTCAGCTCAAGGTAGTAAGTGCAATTGAAATTTTCTTTTTCCCTTCTAAATTTGGGCCTGAAGGAGTATCTCATGTTATAAATTGATAGTTTGTATTTATTCATAATGAAATGATACTTTTTATTTATAGGTAAATTCATCATGTTAATACTTAATTCTCCATGACAGTCTGGAGGAGAGGAACCTTGGCAACCATTCATTATTATCTGTTTTTACCATCAGAAGGTATTTATTTGTAAAGAGAGCATGGCAATGATGTCAAGGATAGGAATGAAATACTCCCTAACATTTTTATACAGGGTGGCCTTTCCTTTGAAGTCATGATGGTAAATATGACCATAATTACTTAAAATATATGCAGAATCCCCTGCAAAATACAAAGGCATGTAACTACTGGTGTGGAAGGAGAATGTCTAATGATAAAAAGAGAAAATGTCAATCTTGGATTAATGATTCAGAAATCCCATCAGTAACCATCTAAACAACATTTAATATACATTTTAAAACACCTTAAAAGCTCTTGCTTTGTTTCAGCACCTTTGTGACTGTGTAAAAATATACCCACCAGAGAAGCCCACTAATTCACAGTTTCAATATTATAAATCGAAGACATTCAGAGTACAGATTTTCAGGCCCTGACAGTGTATCTTGAATACAAATACAGCTCTTAGTGGATGAGTTACTTATATTTGTTTTGAGCCTGACAGTGCTATGGTATTTTGAGGGAAGTCCATTGTCAAGAGAATATGAAATGATTTGACTTTTGCCCCTGCATGTGAGAATGATAAACTTTAGTGAACATGTTGGTTTCCTCATGATTTCCTTCTGACAGTCATAGTATCTATGGCTGTTAACTGACTTAGTCTCTGTGACATATAGATGTCTGCTGGTGTCTATTGATGACAAACAGAAAGAAAGGCCTACTTGATGATGAGTATTTTAAATCTGTGGTTGGAAAGAATGTGTTTTGTCGTCGTGTGTTCAGCAAGTGCTTTTGAGTCCAGGTTATTGTGCTAAGCTCTGAGGATGAAAAATGTGCACTGAAGACCTGGCACCTATAATGATAGACATTGAAGACATTGATATAAATAAACAGTATTTAAAGCAATAAAAGGAAGTGAATTATTGAAATTCATTATCAGTCCTGTCAGTGGTGAGCTCAGAAGAAATGGGTGTGAATCCTAGTTGCATTATTCTCTCTTTTTTACTCTGAGCATGCTACTTAGCCTCTCTAAACTTTTGTTTCCTCATCTGTTCAGTGGGATAATATGGTACCAGCCTCCTAGGCTGGATCAGATAACATAGTGAGTTTCTTGTTGAGGATCTTCTTTTGATTATTCCATAAGAGAGAGGAGGGGTATTTTCTGTGTTCCTCTATTGGAACATCCAGAGAAGAGTGCATTCTCAAAATTAGGTTTCAGACTATCATATTCAACTGGTAGTCCATCTTGAATAGCTGAATACCTATGTGGTTATGAAAACCACAGTTTTACATAAACCTTTTCCTTATCAAAGGTAGTTGTTCATTTATTAATGCAAATGCCTTGTGCCTTGGGTGTGTGAGCCCTAAAAATATACTTCCAGGGATAAAAATAGATCTCTTGGAGTTCTGAGATGCTGCTTAATCAGAACCAGCTGCAAGCTGTCTAGAAAATGCAAGTTATATGAGCCAGATGGCTTTTGCCCTTTTTGCTTTAGACAGCATGTAATTTGGATAACTACAGCTACAGTAATACATTTTGCCAGTCACACTGTTTGATAAACATATTTGTTGAGAACAGCCACTTCCAATTAGAGACCCAGTAAAATGTTAATTTATTTTAATAATTTTTCCCTCTAGGGTAAGACTAGGAATAGTTTTAAGAGAAATGCCTATTCACAGGAGAGAGTACTGTTGAAGGTTTGTTGTATGCCAGTGGTTAATTTTTAGGTTTGGCATTTAAATAATGATGAGGAGTATTCATGACCTACCCTTCCTTTTTTTTCTCAAAATTTTGTGTGTATGTGAGGAATCATGATATTCCATATTTTGTAACTATGTTTGTTTTACCTGTGGAAAGATGGTTTGGCTAGTTTTAACTTTCTTCTGTACAAATCTAATTACTGTAAACTCTGATAATAGTTATTGAATTATTGTTTGTCCACAAACCATCATTAATATGGTGTTTCTGGGATTTTGCTTTTATGACTGTGATCCATTGAGAAGAAATTTTCTCTAGTAACGGATGTAACTAGGAGTGATTTCCATTGACCAAAGATTGCTATAAATGTAGTTCACTAATATTAGCTGAATTCTAATTTCATCGAGTTCTTATTCAACTCTGATAAAACAGCTAAGCTAAATGTTTGGGCTATTCAAACTGTAAGACCTAAGCTCAGATACAGCCTGCTTTTAAGAGATGTGAAATTATCAGTTCCATTTTTCACTAGTGGCACCACTTCTTGGAAAAGCATTTTGAAGCCTTGATCATCCATTACATGTGATTAAGTATTCTCTATTTCTTGAGACATCTACCAGGCAGCAAATAATAGATTGCTGAGCACCTCTGAAGGGTCTCTCATGTCATAATTTTTCCATAGTTCCAAGCCTTCCAAGCATTGTGAGTTAGTAGTCTCCCAGTGGTCTTTCTTCCTTACCCAGTTCAAAAAGGAGAGGCTATTTCATCTATAGGATTAATGATGTTAGAACATAAATTTCACTGTAATAGTAGTTTCAGATTTATTTACTGTTACTTTAGTACCAGGAACTCTGCTAATCACTGTATACATTACTGCATCTAAACCTCCCAATAACATAGCATTAGAGGGTATATATTTTTATCCTGTTTTACAGATAAGGAAGCAGTGTCTTTGGAGTATAATTATTCAACATCATACCAAAAGTGTTGGGGTCAGAATTTGAAGCTACTGTTGTTTTAATGGTCTCTCTGACTCATGCTCTTTAATTCCACCCATTAAGCTATGAAAAGTGGCATTTGACTTATCCATAGCTGTTTTCTCAGAGATAAACACATGCCTCTGTCCATTCTTGTATAACAGTGATGCTTCTTAGAATTTATTTTAAGCTCAGATTAATATGTGAAAAGGTCTAATCTCTCTCACTCCACTCCATTAGATATATTGTAACTAATGTACTTTAAAACCCAAAGTCATATCACTAGGGAAAATATTGTTTTGGTGCTTTTCCAATATGTAGTTAAGAATTATACTGATACGTAGTGCTTTGAGAAACTGGTAAGCACTTGCGTGATATGAAACGGCATAGGAAGCAAGTTTTTACCAAATTTACTGAAGCGAAATCCTACTTTTATATGTCTTTAACAAACTAAGTAATAAGATAAGGAAATTCAGTATCGAATAGAGCAGTTCATAACTATACGTTGTATCCCGGGCAGCAGGAGTTAAAGTGCTATTTATAAAGACATCTTAGTTGTAGTACTGTCCACTCAAAGCAAACTGAGGATCATGCAAATATTTTATTATTTCCAGCTATTTGAGGGAGATTATACTGTTATAATTATTTACATATGGAGCCATAAAATACTTTCTTGGAAGATAATATAAAATGATAGAAAAGCTTGTACTGAAGTACTATGGTTTAATAATAGGCTTATGTTGTCTGTTAGCAAATAGTTGATATTATTTGTTGTTTCCTGGAAATGAAAGGAGGATGAGGATTAAAAATATTACTTAGTAAATTTATTATTTCTATTCTCTTTTAAAATAGTATATTTAAATAATTATTAACCCGTTTTCTCATATCTCACACAGTACAGAATCTGTAAGATACAGATTCAAATGTGAAATCTGATAGTGCTTGAACCAGTTGAAGAAAACATTTAATGTCATTAGATGGGAGACATAAATTGCCTAGAGAGAGTTTCAGTCCTTTTTGTGGAGAGATATAACTTAGAATGACCCAACAAGGCTGCTTTAGTCCACATTTATCAGTTTTTCGTTCACATGTAAGGTGGTGATATGGAACGGAAAAGGATACATGAAAAATAATCTCTTCCAAATTATCTATGTTTATCCGAAGTGGGTGAATTGTTCCTTTTTCACTGTATGAAGGTTTCATAGATTAATAAGTAGTCTGGTTTATTTAAATGATTTAATAAGGAAATATTGAGCATGTAAAGAAATGACTGTGTCCTTGTCCTTAGGGCTTTTGGCATTTGACCAAAAGGGTATATTGTTACGTGCTTTAAAATATGGTCCCAGTGGGGCGCCTGGGTGGCTCAGTCGGTTAAGCATCCGACTTTGGCTCAGGTCATGATCTCATGGTTTGTGGGTTCGAGCCCCGTGTAGGGCTCTGTGCTGATAGCTAGCTCGGAGCCTGGAGCCTGCTTCGGATTCTGTGTCTCCCTCTCTCTCTGACCCTCCCCTGCTCACTCTCTCTCTCTCTCTCTCAGAAATAAATAAACATTAAGAAAATTTTTAAAAATGTGGTCCCAGAATAATGTGACTCTTGGAGGTTAGTGACTCCAATGAAAATAAGGTAGGTGAAGGGAGATATTTTACTCTATCCCATGGGGGACTTTTTTGCTTTCATCTTCTTGAAGAGAAGACAAGTATATGGCTGAAAATGTTTATTATAAACCTTTGGGCTCCACTGGCATATTCCAAGCTGTTATTGTCAATCATATAAATACATATTTAGACAATTTCTGAAACATGTCTTGTTCCTTAAAAATACTCATCTTGGTGTATCAATTAATATATAAGGTGTTTTTCTAAAATTGTGTCATTTCTTCACTATGGCTTTTCTTGTCCTGTACCTCTTCAGAAGTCCTTTTTTCCTCCCTTTCTTTTTGCATTAGATAACCATAATTTTATTTTTAGGTGTGTAGCTGTATGAGATGTAGGAATGTATGTATGTATGTGTATATGCATGAAAGAGATACAGGAAGAGAGAGAGATAGAATAAGAGGAACGGAGGAGAAGATGGAAAGAGAAAAGCAAAAGAAGAGAAAGTTAGGTTATGATTGGTTGGTTGTATGTGATTGAGGCTTTTCCTGAAAACTTCCCAGCTGTTGTTGATGTACTGAAAAGTTCACCCAAATCTTAATAATCTTAATACTTTTTATAGTTTTTAGTTAAATCCTTTAAAAAGGTTATCGGCTATATTATATGTACATATAAGTTGCCCTTCCAATATTTTAAATTTTAATTCTTTTTTATTATTGGTAAGAATGTCAGGCTTTCATTCTCATGTTAGTGATGAGCATATATACATCTGACCTTATTGAAAATAACTGTTTAATGCTTTATAGGGTGATAACTCTACATTAAACTATCTTGGTTTACTAATATATGAACATATATACGGATAGTTACATTTTTTGAGGAAGCATTCTGTTTTAATTGCTTTTGACCTATTAATATAATAAATTTATTAATAGATTTCCCAATTTTATATCATTCCGAAGTTCCTGAAATAAACTCAAGTGGACATGTTTTGTTATTATTTTAATATGCTGCTGTGGTTGATGTATATTTCATCTAACATCTTTGCCTCTGTGTTCATAAATAATATCTGTAGTTTTCTTTTTTGTCAGCTCTTTTTTTAATGTGAAGTGTTACTAGGGTAATCATTTATGATTGTATAACCTGCATGCTGTCACTTATCATATCATTCTTTGTATAGCTATGGTACTTTTACAGATGAAGGTAGTAAAGTATCTTGAGAAAGGGACCCTTTTATTATTTTTTATTTTTTATTATTATTTTTTTTACAAATAGTTTATTGTCAAGTTGGTTTCCATATAACACCCAGTGCTTATCCCCACAAGTGCCCTCCTCCATGGTCATCTCCCCCTTCCCTCCCCCTCACACTCATGAGTCCTCAGTTTGTTCTCAGCATTCAAGAGTCTCTTATGGTTTGCCTCTCTCTCTTTCCCCCACCATTTCCCCGAGAAAGGGACCCTTTTATTTTTTTTATTATTATTTTTTTTTAATCTTTATTTATTTCTAGGAGAGAGAGACAGCGTGAGCACGGGAGGGTCAGAGAGAGAGGGAGTCACAGACTGAAACAGGCTCCAGGCTCTGAGCTGGCAGTCAGCACAGAGCCTGACGCGGGGCCCGAACCCACGAACCGCGAGATCATGACCTAAGCGAAAGTCGGACGCTTAACCGACTAAGCCACCCAGGCGCCCCAAAAGGGACCCTTTTAAAACACACACACACTACCATATCAGCTAGCAGAAAGGTGAGGGTTACTAAACATATAATATATATATATATGTATATAAATATATACATATTTATATATCCATAATTTTATATGCCTTCACTGTTTAAAGAACTAACATTTTAAATTCATTGTGGGCTGTAAACTTTATTTGGGAATAGTTGTTTACTTCAACTTTTTCTGGAATTGTTGGTCTGTTTTGATGTATATTCTACTCTTAAAAATTTTTAGCAACAGACTGTATATAGCAGTCTATATAATTCTTTTAATCTTTTCTAAAGTAGTGATTTTATCTCCAATTTAATTATTGGGTCTTTCATTTGAGAGCAAAGATTAGCTTTTTCTTCTTTCTCTCTCCAAATACCTTTGCATTTACTTACTAGAATTGTACATGTTTTACTATTTTTAAAAAGTAATTATTTATATCTTTAGTGTTACTTTCCTCTTGCTTTCCTTAGATGTAGTTTATTCTGTGTTTAAAGAATTATTTGCATATTTGTATTGGATATTTAGTTAATTTATTTTTATTCTTTGTTTTCTAAAGGCATTTCAAGGTATGTTTTAGACTTTCTAACTTAACTGTAACTGGAGAATTTATTTGTAGCACCCCTCTGCTGCTGGATCAGTACAGGTATGTTACCTGTGTGAGAATCCTTTGCAAATATTTAGCTTGAAAAATTGACACTGTAGTTAATCTAAAATCTGTATCAGGATTATACTGACAATGTCTAGTGTTCTAACGTGACATTTTGGGTGGGCATGGTGGCATGCACCTCTAGTCTCAGCTACTCAAGAGGTTGAGGTAGGAGGATTGCTTGAACCCAGAAATTCTGGGCTGTAGTGTGCTATGCCGATTGGGTGTCCACACTAAGTTTGGAATCAGTACGATAACCTCCCGGTAGCAGGGGACCACCAGGTTGCTTAACGGGAGGTGAACCAGCCCAGGTTGGAAATGGAGCAGGTCTGAGTTGGCATTTTGTTCTCTGGTTTTAAAAGCAGTACAAGTTATCAAAAAAAAATTGGAATACATATAGAGAAACACTTTATTAATTACCACTACTGTATAACAAGTTACTCCAGAATTTAATAATTTAAAACAGTAATAATCTTAAAGTGTTTCTTCTCTCACAGTTTTTGAGAGTCTAAAATCTGGGAGTAGCTTATCTGGGCTTTGTGGCTTAGTGTCTTATGAAGTTGTAGTCAAGCTGTTGGCAAGGGCTGCTGTCATCTAAAGGCCTGAAGAAAGCTGGAGGATCCATTTCCAAGATGATTCACTCACATGGCTATTGATTAGAGGCCTCAGTTCTCTGACTATTGGCAGAAGGTCTCAGTTCCTTGCCATGTAGACCTCTCCACAGAGTTGCTTGCTTCCCCCAGAGTGAGTGATCCCAGAGAGTAAGGTAGAAGCTCTATTATGTTTTATGAGCTACCCTTAAAAGTGACATACTGTCCATTCTCCTGTATTCCATTGATCCCACCTTACCAACTTTGATATAGTGTGGGAGTTTCCAGCATGAGGAAGTAAATGCCAGAGGTTGGGGTCATTGAGTTACCTTGAAAGCTAGTCATCACACATACCTCAGGATGTAAAAATTACCTTCAGTCTACTATCCACATAGAGTGGCTCTTCCAGTGTTTTATTTTTCCTTCTTTCAATGCAGATATGACCTTGAACATTTGCAAAAAACAATGAAAATTATATGCTGTTTTTAACCTTGTCTCATATAACAGCACATCATAAACAATTTTTATGTTATGAAATAGTGTTCTAAAATAGGATTTTTATTTGTTTGCTTGGCATCCATTCTGTGAGCATGCCATAATTTATTTCTGCCAATCTACTAATATTGTTTAATAATTAGGTCATTTTGGGGTATTTGACTAGTATAAATTGTTTATTAATTTTTTGCCTCTAATCCTTGAGCACATCTTCTACCATAAATTCCTAAAAATATCATTACTGAGTTGAGGCATATAAACATTTGAATGCTTTATGTGTATACTACCAAAATATTCTCCAGAGATTTGTATTAAATTTGTGCTCCTCTTGACATAATAAAAAAAATAGTGCCTGACATCTTTTATGGTTATAAATACTAGGTAGTATATTTGAAAAATAAAAGGAGCCATATAGGAAACATAGAATCTTATTGTAGTTTTAACTATTTTTTGGACTAATAATAAGGTAGGAGAATTATTTTGACAGCCTTATCTCTGAATCTACATATTTTTTTCTTGATTTTTAAGAGAATATCTTCTTTATAATTACTTTTAAAGGTGCTAGTAATTCTCATTAAAAATACTATGTTTGTTTTCCTTGAAAATATATTTCACTGGATTTTTCCTTTAGGTTTGCACAGTGGGACTGTTCTGTAGTGAGCTTGAAAGTGTTGGAAAACAATTAAATGACTGAAGCACCTTCAAAACACTGATCACTTAGTTTGAGGGCTACTAAAGTATCCCTTGCTTATATTTTATTGTTTGAACATTTGCTAGAATAAGGGTTAAAAGTGAGAAAAGATACTTTTTCTACTTTTGTTGTCAGCCATCTGCCAAAATTTGGTGAGTGTTAAGGAACATTTGTCCAGGGCTAAAAGCATAATTGAGAGTTGTCTAGTTAAAAAAAAAAAAAAAAAAAAAAAAAAAGACACTCTCAGCATTCTCGTGGCTGGCTTTTTAAAAAAGTCTTCCTGCCCAGCACTTTCATATCACTGGTGTTCCCTGTGATGTATAAAAAAATTAGTTCCTTGAACAGTTTCCTGGATCTCAAAAATATTTCCTTTTGATAATAATTGATTTTAAAGTTTAAATGTCATTAAGAGGCTGAGGCAGTAAGCTGCGGTAGATTGTGAGCACACATTGATGGGGCAGAAGCAGAGTACAGCAGGGAGACCTTGCAATCTGAAGGGCTTTATTTGTAGGAATGTCTGTTCCTTACTTGCTTTGTGACATTGGCCCTTTTAATCTCATTTTATCACCTGTAAAAAATAAAAGGAGCAAAATGCCTCCTTTGCTACATTGTTTTCAAAATTATATGCTATACACATGCATGGTACCTGGCATACATGGTGCATGGATGAAGCAACAAGAATACTTACGGGAAATGTATATTCTTGGGAAGTGTTATTTTCACAAGTCCTAAACAAAATGAAAAATTCAGTGATTTTTAGGGTGAAAATTAAATTTATGCCGTAATTCTAATCAAGAATGTATGTGATGGATGGGGAGCGGGGGAGCCATGGACAAATACTTATTTTTTTGTAGCAGTGAAGAAATTTGCCATTATTATACTTATAAAAGTTTTCTGAAGGATTCAAAATACAGTGATATTAGCCATGACTTTCTCTTCTGAAGTGACCATGCCAGGCAAAGCATAACAAAGTCATAAACTAAGTGTATGAACATAAAAATGAAACTAACAGATGTAATAAGTTCTGTGGAATTGAATGTATATAATACATTGACATTCGTGATTATGTTGGAGGAGGGTTGGATCTTGAAGTGAATTTGAAGAGTGGATTGGCTTGCACAATACTAAGGAAGAGGCAGTATTTCCAAATCTGGGGATAGTATGAACACCTACACAGAAACTGGCATCCACATGGTATTTAGTTGGGAGTAAATTGACCTAAACTTGCCTAGAGAATCTGTATTTGAGATTCAGTATGAATAGGAAAGTGTAATCAGAATACTGAGAACCTTCATTATCGGTAAGAAGAAATTAAGCAGATACTAGATCATCACTTGAAGCCTCTGGAGCAGGAAAGAATTCATGATTCTTGTTTTTGAGGGTCTTTAACCTAGAAGTGATGCTCTGTCCCTGTCATAATCCATATATGAAGATGCATGCTGAAAGTCAGTGCAGTAACCCAGCAATGAGGTGATCAGAGTCCAAACGCTGCATCTCTCACTTCTCTCTTGCTCAAAAAATTCTAGTGGTGTGTTCTTGTTTCTTTATGACTTTATTGTTATAAAAAAAGGGAAATTAAAATGTGAGGTGGTTAGGGGCACCTGGGTGGCTCAATCAGCTAAGTGTCTGACTTCGGCTCAGGTCAGAATCTCATGGTTCATGAGTTTGATCCTCACATAGGGGTCTGTGCTGATAGCTCAGAACCTAGAGCCTGCTTCAGATTCTGTATCTTCCTCTCTTTCCCTGGCCCCCTCATACTCTCTGTCCCTCTCAAAAATAAATAAACATTAATTTTTTTAAATGTGAGGTGTTGGTTAATGGTTACTTACCTTTGTGTGATTTCACTTTGTTGTTGTTGCTTTTTATTTTTATCTTAGCACCTTATTTTTCAAGTAAGCCAAGAAAATGAATATTTTGAAAATCATGTAACTATAATTACACAATTACATTTACTGTAATGTTTCACATTTTTTTCTTCTGAGCTGCTCACTATTAATTATCCTGGCTTCTGACAAGTGGAAAAGGAAGTAGCATATTTAGAACCCCTTTGTTGTATTTTGCCTTAATATTAGCCTCAGCCTCCCATTTAATCTTCACACATCCTTATAAAGCAGGTGATGTTTTCCCATTTTACAGATATGTACACTAAACTTTCTCAAAATTAGACATCTGGTGAGTGTTGGTGTAGAATGCTCTGCTGTGTAACATGATGCTTCCTAAGAGAATGTGGGGGATGCACAATTTTTGGCAGGAGAAATGAGTTCTAAACTAAGAACAGTAATGTTCATTTTTTTATGCCACAGAGAGATAGATAGGGAAGTTAGTCTCTCTTGCAGGGATCCAGTTTAATTCTTTCTCAGGGGTATAATATCCAGTCATATGGCTGTTCCTCTGCTTCCTGAGGAAGTGAAATTGTTCACTAAATTGGGTGGTGGCCTTCCATATTTAAATTTAGTTAGAGCTTGCTTTAGTAAAAATGTTCAAAACCATGGAAAATGTAAAGTATTTGATCTCCAGAAGATTCAAATACTCTTCACTGATGAAAAAGAATATCTTGTTTTTACTATACTAATTACGAATTTTCCATACAACTATAGCTTCTGAAAGAAATGAATTTGTTTACCATTAATGAGATGAAATTATTTTACTCCTTCTAAAAATTATGATGCAAAGCACAGGTTTTTATAGGCTCTAGGGAAGTTCTTAGCTTCTAAAGTGTAAAAAACATTTTGAAAGTCGAATTAAATTGGACACCTTCTTATTATTAAAATTTCTTTAAATGCTCTGCCTGCTATGGGTTATAATTCTTGGTTTCAAGTACTAATGGAGATGTTACTTGCAAGTTAAACTCTAAGAAACATGCTTGTGAAATCTTTTGTAAGTGTCTCTTTTAATTGCAGTTCTTTTAAAGAGGAAGTTAACACTTAAGTGTATATTAATTCTTGACAAGGACCTTATTGAACCTAAGCAAAAAATGTTTTAAAAAGTCAGGTAGCTGTTAGCATTATGTGAGAATCTGAAACTAGCAGAGTAATTATTAGGAGTTTCTTAATCTTTTATTTTTTTCCAGAGTGGAAAGTTTTCTTTTTTTTTTTCTATATAAAAGGAATTCTTAAATGCTAGAAAGTATCCAAGGAAAGTATCCAAACAATACTTAATAGTATAAATTAAAAAGTGAAAGCTTCTTATAATCTTATCCCACTGAAATGACCACTGATTAGAGTTTAAAATATATTCTTCCAGAATTTTCTTTGCAATTACAAACCTATATTGCCACTACATATGTTTGAAATAGGACTGATTATACTGAATATCCTATTCTTTAAAAAAATCTTTTTTAATGTTTATTTTTGAGAGAGACAGGAGAGTATGTGAGTGGAGGAGGGGCAGAAAGAGAGGGAGACACAGAATCTGAATCAGGCTCCAGTCTCTGAGTTGTCAGCACAGAGCCCCACATGGAGCTTGAACTCACAAACTGCAATACTGTGACCTGAGCTGAAGTCACACTTAACTGACTGAGCCACCTAGGCACCCTGCATATGCTATTCTTTTATTTTTTTTTTCTTACTGAATATTGACCTATTGATCTATTTCTGCATTAGTAATTACAGATTTACCTCATAGGTTATTAATTAGTTTTGCTATTTTAACAACAATGTGAAAAAATACCCTATTTTTAGAGGTTTTTTTGCTTCTCTGTTTCCTTAGGCTAAATTCATACCAGTAGAACTGTTAGGGAAAGGTAATGCATCTTTAAATTTCCATGTACCTTCATAAACTGCTCCCTAAAAGGTTTTACCAATTAATTATCTCATCAATATAGCGTGAGAATTTTTTTGGTCTTACTCATTTACAGTACTGTGAATAATCAAATTTTGCTAATCAGAAAAGAAAAAATATATTTCTTTGATTATTAGTAAAGTTGGAAAAAAGTCCTATGGAGCTTTAATATTTCTCTTGGGAACAGTTTGCTTTTGATAGTTGCCGCACTTTTCTTAAGGTGCTTGATTTTCAGATTTAAGAGCTTTTAATATATCCCTGCTACATATTATAAATCATTGCATACTTTGAATTTTACCTTTACTGTGATATTTGTTGCACAAAACCTTAAAATTTTGGTATATTCACAAATGTCTTTCTTTTTCCTTATGGTTTTTGGCTTTTGTTTCTATGCTAAGAATAAAAACCACAAGTAGAGTTTGTTGGACACTAAGCACTTTATGAACATGCTCTCATTCAATCCTCATAACCACCCAATGAATAAGATACTATTAATTCTTCTTTTATAGATGGTAAGTAAACAATTTATCGAAGATTTATAGTTTTAAATGATGGTGCCACAATTAAAATATGGATAGTCAGGTACCTCCTGAATCCCAAGATCTCTGATACAAACAAAAAACAAAACCTCCTCAATTGTTTCTACTTTTTTATTTTTTAAATAAATTTTTATATATAATAATTCCTGGGGAATTCATTTTAACAGTGTGAGGAGCAATAGAACTGTTTAATTTTATTTTTGTTTTATGCTATATGTATATTACATTTGTCTACTTGTAGACTCTTTTTTATTATGATCTGTAACTTCTCTACTAATATCATACTGTTTAAATTACTCTAGTTTATTTTTTTCTCTTTAAAACTCCCTTCACTATTCTTACACACCTTTTTTTCCAGAATCAATGTTAAATTCAGTTTATAAAATCTCTCTTCCAAATAGTTTGCAATTGTACTGTTAACATCTTTACAGTACTAATCATCCTATAGGAAAATAGTACATCTTTTAATTAACCTTTTTAGTTGTTGTACAATTAACTTCATTTAGGTCTCAAACATTTTATTTGGATACATCCCTAGGTTATATCTTGATTAAGTTGGTTATTCAGATTTATAACTGCATGCCATTTTGGTAGTGGTGTATGCTACTTGTCATTGATATTTACCCTGCTGATTGCCATTTTATAATTAATATGTTAGAACGAATATATCCTCTTTTTGTATAAAATATCCTCTTTTTGTATAATCAGTGCCAGAGAGGAAGGAATGTTTTCAGTTTGTTGGTGGCCAAAGATTTTATTTAATGAGCTATTAGTATCTGAAAATCCAGTTTCATTTATATCTTCATAGTTATTGGTTGATTTGGATTCTGGAAATCCATTTAAAATTATCTTTGAGCGAAATAAGTCAGGCAGAGAAGGACAAATACCGTATGTTTGCACGTATAGGAGGATTAGGAGGAACTTAACGGAGGAACAAGGGGGAGAAGAAGGGGGGAAATGGTGGGGGAAAGGGAGAGAGGCAAACCATGAGAGACTCTTGAATGCTGACAAAAACTGAGGACTGATGGATGGGGGGAAGGGGGGATGGGCATGGAGGAGGGCACTTGTGGGGATGAGCACTGAGTGTTATGTGGAAACTAATTTGACAATAAACTATTTGTAAAAAAAGTATATATTTGCCCAAACAAACAAACAACAACAACAATATATATATATATATATATATATATATATATATATACTGTAATAAAAGTTATGTGAATGTGAAAAAAAAATAAAATTATCTTTGAGGGGCAGTTTATCAAAACTGAACTGAGAGTCATGTAGCACCATTGAGATAGGCAGAATTTTACATTTAAATTGTCAGCACAAATAGTTCTTTCCAAACAAGTTAATTGTTTTCCCAGTTGTCGATGGTTTTGCCATACATAGAGTTTATAGGAAGAGTTTGGTACTCCTTTGAGATTTAGGGCCGCAGTAGCATCACACACATCACATGCAGAAACTCTTTGCTATTTCTTACATTGCTGCTGTGTCTTATGGGGAAACCAAGGGAAAGGAGGCCTTAAATTGCATTTTCCTTACATAGTGTGACCAAGGACTGTAGAAGAAGTGAATGGAGAAGTGTTTTAGAAATCAAATTTCTAAAAGAAATATGAGGTTATATAAATACAGTATAAAGTGATTACTGCAGCAGAAGAAGGCCAGAGGGAGTCAGAAAAAGGAGGAAGTATAATAAAGAGAAGACAAAATGGGAAAAGACACCTTTCCCCCCATAAGGCATGAAAGGAAGTTGGAGAATATGGAGGATTGAAGAGGAAGGAAGGGGCATGAAAGTATGAAAACCATGCAACAAAATAAAGACGAGGAAAATTTAGTAAAGCTGATGGATCCTTGCAGATATAGTTGGCTTACAAAACAAAAAACAAAAAGCCCCACCAATCTTTTCCTTTAAACTGTTCAGTTTCTAAATAAAGAAGTTGTTGATTTCTCTTTAGCAGGCTATTTTAGTAGTACATTTTGGAGATTTCTTCATGGAACATTAAGATATTTTACTACCTGACTGAAAGTGAATAAACAGAACTGGAGAATTTCTGCTTTGCACATTTCTGAAGCTTTATTATATCCTTATATAGGTAAAGAGAGAAGTTATACACAGAGTATGCCAAAATGACCACATGCTTCACACTTGCACTACCTCTTTTTATGAAGCTAAATTTGGAGTTTTCAAAACCTCCTGTTTAAAAATACATGCCAAAAGACTTCTGCTTATTGCACATTTTGTTCCTGTCCTGTACAACTTAGATCTTCATTTACAATTCTTTTGGAATGTTTTCCCTTTTGTCATAAATACAAAAGGATATTGACATATAATCCTTCACTATGTTTTATGCAGTAGCATAATTCTCAAAATTTGAGAACATATATATTTTTTCCTTCAAGTCTAGAGACAAATCTTACAAGAATGTTTAATTATGTATTCATGCATATACATGGACTTTTAAATATAATTGAATGAATAAAAATGAAGTTGCCACAAATTAGTTTATGCAGGCATTCTTCACTTAAAATAACAGATTCTTTACAAGAAGAAACATTTTCTGACAGATTATAATTCTGTTTTGTGATTTATATTTTTCTGATAAGTTTCATTAAAAAAATATAGATTTGTTTTATCAAAGGGAAAACTTGTCCCTTGATTTTAAATATGAAATCATATTCAGGAATATATCAGTCCTTTTAAAATAATATATTTAAACATAAAATAATAATGTAAAATTTATTAGAAAACATATTGAGAATATTAATAGTAGTCTTATGCTCGATAAAAATGTTAAAATTAAAGAAGAGAATTCTAGAAACTCTCAAAATACATTATTAATCTACCTTAACTTGACTCATAATAGAATTAATTAACCCATGCTTTCAAAAATACCAACTTGCCTGTTTTTAACAGTCTTGAACTATATTTAACCATACATGTCTACACTTTATTGTATGTTCCTGGATAAGATAAATTTAGAGTATGTGAAGTTTAAGGGTAAAATGTTGGTGAAATTGCTGTTTGAACTGTTTTCTAAATGTGTGATTTTTCTGCAATGAACTAATGGATAAAAACGATCTGCAAATTAGCGAATTCTTAATGTGCTAGCTCATATGTTTCCAATTTAGGGTTTATTTCAATAGAGTGCTATTAATAAAATTTTTAAAAGTATATCAGATTGATGTCAAGAGTCTAAAGTTTATTAGATAGAAAATGTTAGATGGGATTTGAAAGTAAGAAATATTTTAAGAGTAGCTATAACTTAACTGGAGGTAATAGCTGTGCCTGAATTGTGGATAAGATGGCAGGATAGCATCTAATTACTTACTCATTTATTCAACAAGCAACAATTTCAGAGCACCTACTCTTGGCCAGGCCCTTGCTAGGTTACGGGAACTATCATAGTAAACCAGACATCTCTTCTCCATCTTTCAGAGCTTATAGACTTACCCAAAATAGTACATGGGAATTATGATTTGGGAATTTGAGTGTTCCCAATAGAAATCACTCCTTGTCCCTATATGATTTCTGAGCAAAGCGAGAAATGAAAGAAAAGAGGATGGTGGATGGGAAACAAAATTAACATCTTTATACTGATACAGATGGTTTTAGACTATATAGCTTGTATCAAGGGGCAAGTGGGCTTTCTGATACTAAACTCCTTCTAATGCTATGAGAAATGTACTCATAGCATTCTGGGAATGTTGGGAAACTACATGCACCTTAGAAGAGAAGCATCTGGCCCCTGTGACATTAGTAACATTGAGAAGCAAAGCGCATGCTGTCTCTGGGTAGAATGGTTCTTTTCTCCTGGGAGAAAGACACTGTGTTTCTCTTTTAAAATTCACCCTGTCAGTTATTCCTTCTTTGGGGGAAGAGTAGGAACTAGTAGCTGTGGTCCTCCCATGTGAGGGAAACTTCAAGAGTGGTAAGGAAGCATTCCCCCTCTGAATAATAATAGTGTGTGGTAAGCTAGGGTTTATAAGAAAGGAAGTATGGAATGCTATGGGATCATAAGCTAGTTTAGGGCTTCAGTGGTAGTGAGATTTAAGCTGCAGGAGTCAGGTGTAGTATTGGGGAAAGATTTTGGAGGCAGGATGACAGACTTGTATTGGTAACATCTATAGAATTAAGAGAAATTCAAAATGGCCAGTCGCAGCTTAGAGTATGAGACCAAGAATGGAGAGCACTGCTGCAGGTATGTGAGCTGTGAGCAAATCTCAGAGAATGTTGTGAGCCAAATTCAGGTGAAAGAAGGGCAACTGGACACATTTGTGAGAGTTTTAAGCAGAGCAGTGACACAATCAGATTTGTGGATTAGACATATCATTCTGGCTGTAATTTGGACAGAAGCAAAACTGGAGAGGAGGAACCTCTGAGGGAAGGAGGTTTAAGGATAGAAATGGATACATTAGTCTAATTTTGTGCATTTTGCCCTTGGAGGGCAATATATTCAAGGAAAGGTATTTAGATGGTTACTTGAGTGCATACATGTAAAGCTGTTATCAATGCCTTATATTTGAAATATTGATCAATAAATGTGTGGTAAGCTGGGGCAGCTGCAAATTCAGTCTTCTTATCTTCTGATAGAAACTTTTTAATAATATTACATATTTTCTTTAGTTTTCTGGTGAATCTAATTATTTGAATAAAATGACTTAAAATTTTTTTTGAAAGAACATCTAAAAATACACTGTTTACTATAAGATACTATTGATATCTTATAGGTGTTCTGGTATATGGGAGAACAAAGGAAAAATTACTTTTGAGAAGACACATTTTCATTGAAAGTGAACCTGCTAAAAATACATAGTCACACCCAAAATGCATTGTACAACCAATTTTTCTTAGATGCTGTCAACCTACAACTATTTAAAGGCTGCAATATTTCAAAAGGTAATAATTTATATAAACTTTGTTCTTAGGTACAAATAAAGAGCCTGGAACTGTATCTGATAAACTTCTAAATTTGTATGAGAAAGTTCTTGCAAAGGTAATCTTGTACTACCTAGCTGAAGGTCCCTCAGCATTAACTAACAATGTAGCCTGCTGCCTGCTGTCATTTTTCTTTTATTAGATATATTATCATATTATTATTTTTACAGCTTTTGTGTAGTGTTATAATAGCTTCCAAAGAATTTTTCCTAATATTTTGAGACCTTTTGTTTGCACTCTTGATATGAAACAGTGTGACCTGTTAGTGCTTACTGGATGAATTATATGCTTTGAATGTCTCTTTTTCTAAGCCAGTGTGCTAATACATTTTTATTCACTTTCTCTTGTGTTATAATAATTATATTTAAGTTTCATGGCAATCTTCTTTAGTCTATATGTGCTCAAAAGATTTATTTGCATTTCTATCCAGAATAAATCAAAATAAATTTTGCTAGAAGTGGCACCATGTGAATTGAATCTCTTTAGCTTGTAGTTCCTAATCACCATGCTTTATCTGGTAGAAATGTTAATGTTCGGTGGCAAAAGAATTGCAAACACTTTTACACCCACCTTTAGTCACATATACTTTCATAGAATAAAGGTGACTGCTTACTACTCAAAGATTTCACAATTTCTATTCTGATTTTTGATTTTTATTATTTCCAAGTGATTTTTTATAAAGATTAATTATCTTTATAAATACTTCCATTGTAATTTATGGACAAATTCATTGTTAAATGAAACAGATGAACTTATGAAGATGAAGCTTAAAGCTCTAGTTTTGTGATAGGTGTTGAACTCCTTTGATTAAAAACCATCTGGTAACATTACATCCCCTGAAATACAGTTTCACCGATATAACAATCCTGATGTTCTCTTTCACTGTTATAAAGGAAACCCGTGACATTAGAAGGAAATACTTCTAGAGAAAAAAGGCAAATTATATTTCCTTCCCTCCAGGGAGATTTTCTAGAAAGCTCAAGCAGGTTGTGGGGTGGGGCCAAGAAGTGAGAAGTTTTAGTTCAAAAAAGGAGCTGCAGTCTGATGGCCTCTTCCTTCTTAGCACACCCTCTTTTTGTCTCTGCGTCTCTCTGGTTCTGGGATAGATGCGAAAAAGCATGTGCTCTCTAGCTCTTATCTTTATGCTTTTACTAGGAGGAAGGCTGGAACTAGCACTAAGACTCTGAGTTCAGGAGGAAAGTTTAGTCTGAGAAAATTAGGCTGAATAGGATAAAGTTTGTACCCTACTAAACTAGTCTTGTAAATCCATCAGTTAGTAAAATAGAATGACTGCTAACTAACTACCTGTAGTTGTGTGCGTCTGTCATTCTTGGGAGGGACTCTGAGGACCCATGCAGTATGACCCATGCAGAGGAGGACCCAAGTTTTGTGAGCTGTCAATCTTAAAAGTTTGATGGTTCTCTTTAGAAAAAGCTATACACAATTACAGATAACAAAATGAGTGAAAAGCTTTGGAAGGTAACTGTGCAAGTAAATAGCCCTGAACTTAAGCTTCATTAATTCACAGTAAATCCATCTCTAACCTCATGCATACACCTATACCTATTAAGTTAAATTCTAAATTCTAAATTCTAAATTAAGTAAGTTTGAATGTCATATTTTGAAGAATCCATCCTTGGTCCTTTCCTTTGTGATTTCACCATGTCACATGTAAGTGGTAAGGTCATGGTGCACTTGCAGGTACTGCCCCCTAGATTCTAAATTTCAGGCACATGGAGATGTCTTCCCCAGTGACAGGTCTCTTGTACCTAGCACTGTGATTGGAAGACTGTGGTTGTTTAAACTAGAATAGGGGGATGCTGGGATCATGCGTATGATCCTTAAGCACTTTCCAATAGTAGTTCTGGTGCTAGACTAAATGTGCTAGTAGAGGCCTTTAGTGCTATTATAGCAGAAGCAGTTTTTATCAGTCATATGGACAGCAGCTGCCAAGTCTGTTCTACCTGAGATGTTGTATATGGGAAGGATGGCTTTCAACTATACACAAAAATTCATAAAGTACAGTCTAAGAGTCCATCCCTCTGCTAGGAAGCAGTAATTAGAACAGATCTGAAGGCAGACTAAAATACAAAATGCCTTCTGAGGATATTTTGCTTCTCTATGAACATGTTAGAAATGTATTTCCTGAGACAAAAAGATCAAGGAAAAATAATGGAAGGCACAATTCAGAGATCATAATTTTTAATTTGATGAAGTTACACTTCATCTGACTGGATGATTAATTTTAAATCAGAAGTCTACAGATTTTACAGCTAAGATATCTTACTATATCTAAAAAAATCACAATAAATACATTATTTCTGTTGATAAGTTGAGCTTAATATATGAAAGGAGACAAATAATGGCTTTGTAGACTAGAATAAAATGATTCTGTTGCTTACGTTTAGTATTTATAAGACTTAAGTTTGGGAGTTTGCTGGGGGGGTCTTTATATATCCATGTGATTTATTTTTAACACTCTGAAAAATATAGGATCAGTTCCACAAATACTGTACTTATTGTGCCAAAGGAGAAATATCCCCAAACAAGAAATTTGCGGGGTTGATAGAAGAAGCTGTATAAACGATGACAAGATGGGCTATGTAATTTGCAGTGCCCAGTCAATACACAATGAAATATGAGAACTCTTGTTTAAAAAATTAAGAATTTTAAGATAACAACAGCAGAGTATGAAGCCAAATGTGGGACTCTTCCAGTCTTGGGGTGCTGTACAGCCACATGGCTTGCATGCAAGATGTCCTTGCATGGTTTATGAAAACTGCCATTAAAGACTTTACTCATAATGTTGTCTGGTGCATTATACAGAAAGATTTATGAGATAAATTCCTCTTTGATCACAGCCCCAGAAAAGTGTTTATCATTCTCAATGACCTCCTAGGTTCTTTGAGCTACCACTGTTAAGTGTGCTCAAAAGGGGTGTTGTACTCTGGGTTTTCTTATTTATTCTTTATTATTTGATGTTAGTTTTGTAAGCATTGTTAATGGGTTTTGGCCTTTTGTGTTTTAGGCCATCTCACATTTTCTCTTGAAACAGAACTCTTAAAACTGGTTTTAAAAGTTGATTCAAAAGGCCTATCATCATCAACATTTTTATTGGGTGCAGTAATAGCTCCATTAATGAAATCAGTGCATTCCAACAACATAATTATTTTTTAGACACCTCATAACCTCAGGCAGAAATAATCTGGGAGCAGTAGGATGCATTCCAAATAAGAAAGAGTACAGGACAGAAATTTTAAATAGCATTAAAAATATCTTAGTTTTGAGCAAAAACTTCAGCAGTTAAGGTTAAAGGAGATGAAGGCTGGGGTTTGGTTTATACTTGGGAAAGGAAAATCCATTGGGAACAAGCATAGAGGGAAGGGACCTTCTGGCAGACAGACCTTTGCTGGGGTGATGTAGGCTCACTTCAGATGTAACATATGCTCTTCTATTCCCTAAAGTTTCCAACAGCCTTAGCCAGGGTCTCAGAAGAGCAAGGAGCCATTGTGGCTTATGGAGATGTGCTCTGTGGCTCCCTCCCCAAATCATCCCACAAGAATTAAAGTGGGTTGTGCTTCAAGTAGGGCTGCTGTGTTCATTTGTGTACGGTTTTTCACTGCAAGATTCATTGGGTAATAGACAAGTGGCATCTGAATTTTTCCCTACTCTATGAAGATCAAGCTGTATCCCCTAGGCGGGTCTATGCCCTGCTTCTCATATAAGCTAGTGTTTAGGACTACTTAAGAATCAGCTGAAAGTAGGCTTAGTAGACAGTCTAAGTATTCAGCCATCCTTTGGAATGAGAAAATGCCTTTCCTTATTAGGAATAAAGAATTATTTCTAATTAAAGACCTTTAAAAATCAAGATATTTTGAATTAATTTCAGTGTGAATGGGTACTGGTTAAAGTGGAATGGTAAGAGTAGTGATTATTCAGTTTTTGATAGGTACATGGTAGGTGAGGACCCAGAGCTTCTTTGTATCAATTAGAAGCTAGAGAATGGGAGAAGTGGATGCAGAAGGAAATATAGTATTTTTCATAATATTGGTTTTGGTTTAGGTACCCTCTTACAAGGGTATTTGTTAATTGAACTATTACTTATATGTATTAATTGAAGTACTATTTGATTTGAATATAATATTCTCTCAGTTTTTCTTATCCTTTAGGTGTTCAAGGAAATATTTTTGTTCCCTTCTTAAAACTTATGGAAACATGTAAAATCATATATAAACACATGGAAAGATATACATTGATAAATTAGATAACGTTTTTATAATAACAAATGAGAACAAGTTAATTTCCATTAAATACAAAATAATGGGCACATTTGTGATTTGTGCTGCTTATCATAATTATGAGATATGACGTTTAAAGCTCATATAAATTGAGACTTAGCCTGTACTTCCACATTTAAAACACTAGTTATCTTCTAAGTAGAATCTTACCCGTGTATGACTGTCCTAGTTGGAGTATTATTCCTCCTGCTTACCATGGGGCTTGACTGCTTTCCACCAAAATATGTTGAGTGCCTGCTATTTGCCAAACATGCTGCTAGAGGTTGTAAAGCCAACTCCCCCCTAGTCCCACCCCCGCCCCCCGGGTTGAGGTATAGTTAGTACACAGCATGATTGTACCCTTTCTTCATTGTTTCTCCCTTGTTATTATAGTCCCTAATACTTCCTGTGATCACTGTTCAACTACTGTTGCAAGCCTCCATCTTGGGAAAATTACAGGCTTCTCTCTCTTGCTATCTTTTCTGTAAAATCTTCACCAATTTCCCTACTTGGAAACACTTCTTCCCTAGTGTTTTCCAGATCAATCCATATTTTACCTTTTTATCATAGTCATTTCCTTTTATATCTTTATTCCACACTAGATTTCAAGGTCCCTGATGGCATGGATTCTAATGAATTCTTGACTCTCTCTTCCTCATGCTACTAGCAAAATTCCTCTCTCATAGGTCGTGCTCAAAAATAGTATGTTGCATTAAATCAGATTGGATTAAAATAATGGTTAGCCATTCATGGACACAGATCGTTGATCCAGTGAGCTGTAGAGTCAGATTGAGTTATTGTTAGCATCCGTAATTTATATTTGTTGCACAATGGAAAATTTAAGGCTGAATCTCCTATCTTCTGAATAAATGAACTGTTATCATCATTTTCTGTTGCCTTGTCTAGCCTGGTATATTTGCACACATGATTTCTATGATCATAGACCCATGTATATAGATTCAGTTTTGAGTTCTCTACTCTTCTTTCAGATATGTGGGAGGCTCTTAATTATACTAAAGAAACAATAATTTTTTTTAATAGTTGAGAACTTTTGAAGGATTGTTACCGAAAGCAGCCTTTTAATTCTGAGAGAAGCATGTGTAGAGGCTTCTTATTAAGTTTCAGAAAGTATATCCTTTTTAATGGCAGTGTTATAAATGATGCCCATATATATCAGAGGATCATCCTAGACTGAGCCTTTTCTCCAATGAAATAGCAGTATCTAATAATTTGTGATGAAATTCTAATTATTTTAATGGGATTATTTTGCTTCTTGGCCTATCAAACAATTTGTTTTACACCTTTACTCATTATTTTTCATTTTTAAAGACTTAAATAGAGGAGCCATGACAGAACAGAAGTCCTGATTCATCTCTTGTACCATTAATTATGCCATGACAACTTCAGTACTGATGAGACCCCTAAGACAAATGAATCTAGTTGGGTCATACTTGGTTTAATGGATTTCATTCTTTACACTTCAAACGAGTTTTCTTAGAAAACTATTAATCACTAAACTATGGATTAAATAGTGACAATAATGGAAATATAACCAACAACAAATTGTACATGGTTGGCTTCTCCAAGGATTTGACAGCTAATTTATAAAACAAGTTATTTTTATATAGTAAGATTTTGTGACTGAAGTAAAATTGCTTAGGTAAAATGCTCAGCATTATTCTGTAGTGTTTGAGGGAATGATGCATGCAGAGACCTTCATCCTTCTCTCTTGACCCCTTTCCTGCCACTTCATGAAAGATTTCAATTGGTCCTGACTCATTGCCAGCACATGCCCTTGAAACAGTTGCTAAGTTTGCTAGTATAAAAGGCTATGAAATCTGTTTTTATCTTGTCAACTCAGGGTTCACATTGGAGAGCTTTCAATTGTAGGAAACTTGGCAAATAGGTAAAGCAAAATTCCAAAAATTCTGTTGTGGGAGAGTGATAGCATCTTTTCAGTTCATGAAAGGCATACACTGGGAAAATGAAGAGAAGGAATTTTGTGACAAGGTGGCAGAGGCTTTGAAAGCCAGAATGTGGGGTTTTATTCATATATCTACGTGTGGTTGCAGGACCACCAATTTGAGATACTCCCAGAACTTGTAAAAAATGACCCTTCTTTAGACTTATTGTTCACATTACTAAGGGGGAAGGCTCTGAAATTGGACTTTTATTTCATTTTTTTAAAGGTTTATTTATTTTTGAGAGAGACAGTGTGAGTGGGGGAGGGGCAGAGAGTGAGGGAGGCACAGAATCTGAAGCACGCTCCAGGCACAGAGCCTGATGCTGGGCCCAAACCCACAAACCATAACACCATACCTGAGACCAAGTTGGATGCTTAATTGACTGAGCCACCCAGGCACCCCTATTTTATTTAATTTTTAAAGTTTTTTCATTTATTTTGAGAGAGAGAGAGAGAGAGAGTGAGTGTGTAAGTGGGGGGAGGGGCAGAGAGAGAGGGAAAGAGAGAGAATCCCAAGCAGGTCTGCACTCTCAGCATGGAGCCTGACATGGGGCTTGATTCCAAGAACTGAGAGATCAAGACTTGGGCTGAAATCAAGAGCTGGATGCTTAACAGACCAAGCCCCACAGGCACCTCTCAAATTTGCATTTTAAACAAATATCCCAGCTGATTCTTGTCCCACTTTAGACTAAAAATCACTGCTGCAGGTTAAGAATTTGGTAAAACATCATATTTGTATGTATTTTAATATATTTTTTCAAATGGTAACTTTTTTAAGTGGTGTAAAAGGGTAAAGAAAAAAAACATGCTCATCGCTTTACCGAAAACTGACACTGAAAATATACTTCTCAAAGGCCCAGTATGTCCTTTAAGCAGTGCTATGCTGGTAAGTGTTTAACGACTAGCTCTCTGAAAATAAACAGGCCACACACAAGTCCTGATTTGTAGCATTTGTTGATTTCAAGCTACCAACTTAATGTTATTAAATGGAGAATTGGGAAAACATATGCACAATTGTTTCCAGTTTTCTAACACCTATGAGTTTAACTAGTGATTGCCTGTTGGTATTGGTAATATTGGTGAGTGTTAAAATTGTATGTATGTAGGGGCACCTGGATGACAGAGTCAGTTAAGCATCTGACTTTGGCTCAGGTCATGATCTCATGGTTAATTGGTTCAAGCCCCATGTGGGCCTCAGTGATGAATACTCAAGAGCTTGGAGCCTCATTCAGATTCCGTGTCTCCCTTTCTCTCTGCCCCTCCCTTGCTCATGCTGTCTCTCTCTCTCTCTCTCTCTTTCTCTCTCTCTCAAAAATAAGTAGACTTTAAAAATAATTTTAGGGGCGCCTGGGTGGCTTGGTTAAGCGTCCGACTTTCGCTTAGGTCATGATCTCACGGTTCGTGGGTTCGAGCCCCGCGTCGGGCTCTGTGCTGACTGCCAGCTCAGAGCCTGGAGCCTATTTCGGAGTCTGTGTCTCCCTCTCTCTCTGACCCTCCCCTGCTCACGCTGTCTCTCTCTCTCCTAGAAATAAATAAAAATATTTAAAAAAATAATTTTAAAAATTGTATATGTGTATATTACATATATAGTTATGTTATATATTATGCTACATCGACTATAATGTAATATAGAATATATATTTATTGTATTCATACATATGTAAACTAGTTTATGTATATTACATATATGTATTATATATATAGTTTTGCCATATATATCCAGTTTTTATAGAGTTAACTATTTTTTTTTTTATGTTTTGTTTATTTCTAGGAGAGAGAGAGAGACAGTGTGAGCAGGGGAGGGTCAGAGAGAGAGGGAGTCACAGACTGAAACAGGCTCCAGGCTCTGAGCTGGCAGTCAGCACAGAGCCCGACGCGGGGCTCGAACCCACGAACCGCGAGATCATGACCTAAGCGAAAGTCGAATGCTTAACCGACTAAGCCACCCAGGCGTCCCTAGAGTTAACTATTTAGCCTGAAAAGTTATATGGATGATAACAGATAATTGCACCTTAAATATAACCATTAATTATTTTCAAAGCATGTTTTCAAACATTACCTTTGGGTCTTGCAAATATTCTGTGAGATTACTATGGCAGGGAAGATAGTATCAGCCTTATTTAATAGTTGAGAAAACAGAGCTGGTAAATTAAAAAAAAAAACTTATCCAAAGACACATAGCTATTAAGAGGTAAAGCCTGACTTAGAAGTTTTTAGACTCTGATGAAGTCATTTTGCTTCATTCTATACTAATACTTACCAAACTGTAGGATACATCCTAGGGGAGCTATGTGTACAGTACTGAGGGTATAACACTATAGATGTAGCAAAATGATAATTTTTGAGATATCAGTTGGCATGCTCCTACAATACCATGTTTATTTTTGTTAACACTATTTGACCTATCCCCAGGTCTAGACATATAAGGCATTCATTCCACCCTCATTGGCAGTTGTTTTCGTGCCACATGGAGTGATCCAGACCTCCAGGGAGACAATTCAGAGAATGGAAGAAAACTAATGAGGAGCTGAAATCCCCCAGAAGACTTCTGAATATATGCCAGTAGCTCTCAAAATATAGTCCCTGAGACCAACTGCATCAGCATCACCTAGGAACTTGTTAGAAATGCAACTTCTTGGGCGTCCCACTCCAGACATGCTGAGTCTGAAACTGTGGGTCCATTGCCAGAGATCTATAATCAACAGGCCCTCCAAGTGATTCTTTTGCTTGCTAAAGTTTGAGAAGAGGTCTAGGTCTTATCCTTCATAACCAGAAACCCTAGAAGGGTCAGAGGATCTTAAGGAAGAGAAGACCTCGCTGTCTCATTCCAAATTGACAAACTTTAAATCAGAAATAACTAATCACTAATTTGATTGTATTTACTTGAAGTGACTCAATTAAATTGTCAGCTGTTAACTGGAATTAAGGATTTAAAGTAGAAATTAAGTTTAGTTTAAGGGAAATTAAGATGGTTACATTGCATACACACCTGGGTTTGTGGCTTATAAAATCGAATTTTCTATGTGCACTTTGGATGCGCTTGGAATTTTGTCCTAGAATGAACCAAACAGATGAAGTGAACACGCAGACTTGGAACCCCATGTAGTGTCAGATGGCAGTTCATACACTTGACTGAATTAAGATTTCTTATGTGCAGCTATGAGCTGGGAAGGTAAAACGTTTGAGATAGGAAGGTATGGCCAAATGTGGTCCATGTGACTGGTCTTTGTGCTGTAACTTTGGCTCCCTGCCCCATGTCTTTCACTTCCCTAATTTGACTGATTGTACTTTGGGCTTCTCCTTTACCTTGGTGTACCTCACCATGGTCTTAACCAGGGTGACCAACTTATCCCAGTTTTACCTGAGATTCCCCCACTTTTAAAGTTGAAAGTCTCATGTCCTGGGATCCTCTTAGTCCTGGGCAGACTGGAATAGTTGGTCACCCTAATCTTGACTCACTTAACTTAAGACCGCAACTCAGTATTTCCTTTGCTTCTTTCACTGATGCATGTTGATCCCACATCTCTGACAGGCTGGTGATCCCAGTTTATTCTGCTCCTGGGGAACTCCAGGGCAATTGACTACTATGAGTCCCTGTGAAACAGTCATTTATGTCTTGTACATGTAAGTCATATTTGTAGAAGCCATGATTAGTAGTTATTTTTAGCACCATGTTAAGTATTTCTTACTGATTTGGAGATATCTAGTTACATATTACTGACATAGCCTAACTGCAGTTTATTAAAGCTTGGAAACATTGTTGCTGTCGAGTGACTTCAATTAAGGAAAATCACTTAGAGTGGGATTTAATAGCTTGGCATAGCACTGGGGGTATTGATTATTTGTGTGATACCTGAAAGTGGGGTTTCAAAAAAAATTAACCCTTTGTTTAAGGAATAGGGTATGAGAGTTCTGAGATGAAGAGAAAGGAAACCTATCTCTTAGCCTAGAATTGAAATGATCAAGGCACACTAGGAGTTAATGGCCAGATAAAAGAAAATAATTCATGGAAATATTTTGGAGAAAGAGTGAATGAGGTACTCCTCTGGATGATTGAGAGATTCATGATATCACTGATGAAAGAATAGGCAAGTCTAAATATAGACAGTTGAAGTGAATGCAGTTTTAGAACTGATAAGTGTCAAGAACTCAGATGATGCCAAGAAGTTTGATATTTGAGTAAGGCCTAGGAGAAAAGAGTGGATAGCATATGCTCTTTTGTGTTCTCTTATCAAAGGTGATGGTTGAAACCTTGGAGGTTGTGTAGTATCCTTGAATCAGTATGGAAGATAATTATCAAGAGCACACAGCTGAGTTGAGTAATGTCAATGGCCATAAATCTTTTGGTTATTCTGTGATATGTTTTGATGCTTTATGTAATTAACATTGATTCAGGATTTTATTGTGCTTCTTCCATGTTATTTTAGCAATAGAAATTTCAGTGAACCAATTAGAACAGTGAACTTGATTACACATGCTAATGAAGGTCTTCTTAATTAACTTTTTAATATAAAAACATCAAGTTCTTAAGAGCTATTTACTGCCTCCATGATAAGGAAATTAGGATTTGAGAATACCGATAATACTCTAATCCCTCAATTTCTGTAGCATTTGTAATTTGCAGATCATTTTACCACTTATTTCATTTTTCTCTGACTAAAACCCTTTGAAGTAGGTGGCTTAATCCCCAATTTATAGATGGGTAAACTGAGGGAGGCACAGGATGATGGCATTGCCTGCAAAGACATGGTCAAATAAATTACACCCAAGTCAGGTCTTTCGGTTCTTTGACCAGTGTGTTTTCCATAGCAGCTTACATGCTGGCTGCTAACCTTAACTCCAGTGCTGTGAGTAGCTCCTCTAGTATTTCCCCAGCATAGTGTAGACTTAGAAGCTTGCAAAGATGTGCCTTCATTAATCACAGAAAGACAGCCCCTCTAAATATAGAAGTTTTAGATGGATAAATATATCTGACAATGCTGTAAGGCTTTGGTACCACAATTTTCAGATTCAGTCATCTTCACCAGGAACCCTGGAATAAAATCAGGCTGATTGAGGGCAGAAGATGGCTGAGCCAATTAAAGAAAAACCCTAGGAAGCCTGGATTAAGTAGCACAAAGATGCAGATGAGTGAGCTGATGAAATTGCACCCCTAGCTGAAAAGCAGTACACTTTCAGTAAAACCATAGAATGTTCCACTAACTTTTAGCAGTGGGAGTTATATAATCTAATAATTAATTGTCTGTAGCTTCTAGGCCTATTAGGGAGGTGTGGAACAGACTCCAGAGGCAAATCACTGACTTGTGTGGTGGTCAGGAACATTGCCTTAGGCACTCAGCTTCTTAATGGTAATGCTTACAAGTTGTTTTTCCTGTAATTTTTAACCCTGGGTACAATCCTTCTCCTGCTAATGGGTATTTTAAGTGTATCTTAAAGATTTTTCACTAGCCTTATACTTATAGTTGGAAATTGCTCATTTATCAAAAATACTTCCAAGTGTCAAATTTGGCACTTGTTCCCCCCCCCCCCCGAAAGACAATGCCTAAAATAAAAGGTGACAGAATATCCCCAGCACACTGGAGAAAAATGAAGATTATTGCAAACAGAAAGGTAACATCCTTTTAAAATAGTTTAAACTGCCATAAGAACTAGAAGGAACCCCATTTTATCTGGGTTACTTTGAACAGACCATACTGTCACAAGGAGGAATATGAATTCTGACTCGGAAAGGAAGAGCCCCTGCAACCACACAGCATGAAGAGAGGTTAGAGAGAGGCTGTGAGCCCATGAAGGCTTTCAGACACCAGGGGCCATACGTTTCATTTTGATGTACATAAAAGCTGACCAACGACTTTGTGAAAACTTTGAGCTGCCTTCCTGACCACCGTGGTTTCTTTCCTTCACCCATAGATCAGCGTCATTGACAACCCTTTTCTTTTCAAGTGGTAAAAGAGGTTAAAAATAAAGTTCTATTTTTGATGTACCTTTGATTTTCTTCAAAAACATTTCAGATGATAGGAAAGAGAAATACAGGGATAAATTTTAGTACAGACCTGGCAGAGTCTTCCTATAGTTTAATCAAAAATGGGCTCAGCTTCAAATATATTAAGTTGCCACAGGAGAATGGGAGTGCCTTTTGGGAACAGTTAATAGTTCCCGGAATTTTAATCTCCTTTTATCACAATACAGGGTGAAAGTTCCAAGGTAAATAAAGACAGACAACACTTAAAGGAATATTGCATAAAATGCAAGAGGTGACATTTTTAGAAGAAGTAATCCTTAATACAGTTTGCCTTTCCTATGAGATGTGCTGCATATATTCTCTGTATAATTTGGACATATTCCAAGACAGCAAACTCCAGTTTTCTTAAGTCTGTGTTGCTGGTCTCATCTCCTTAATATTGTCACAAGAGATCTTCTGCTTGGAACTTTATGAAAGTAAAGGAGAATACTATCTGGCATCTAAATCGGGCACTTTGGAGTAAATCCTTTAAAAAATGTTTACCTATTTCTTTGATTTATAATAGCAAATACTATACAGTCAAATCTACCATGGTATTCCTCACTATGCTTCCTACTTGGGAGTATTGATTAAAGCCGTAACCAAAAGTGGCTTAGTTAGAATCTTGGATTTCGGTTGTAATTTGGGTATTGTCTTTGGTTGTGCTGGGTTCACAGTATGTAATGATTTTCTATTCTATGCTACATGTTTCGCTACTGAAAAAAGCCCTTCTTTGTATTGAAACTTATTAAAAGATTGCAGTTATTAGTAATTTATAATGTATGTTATTCAAGTTTCTGTTTTTACTATAAAAATTTGAAGAATATTTTATTTCATTCTCTGAACAGCTGGTGGGAGAATTTCTCTGAGGAAGAAATATTGCCTGGACTCTTGCATTAACTTTTTGCTTCTACCTTTGCCCCATATGGTTAATTTCTCACACAATAGATTGATCTTACTATAAGTCTTCTCATGTTATTTCTCTGCTCATAAATATCCAAAGGCTTTTCATCTTATCGAAACAAAATCTAGAATCTTCCACTTTTTCTGGAGTGCTGTAATTGATAGGCACCCAATCCCCCTACCCTCTTTCTGATTTCATCTCCTAAACCCTATCCATTGCTCATTTTACTCCACACTGGACTCCTTGTTGGCCCTTACATACCGTAAACACAGAACTACTTCAGGATGTTTGCATGTTCATTTTCCCTCTTCCTCTAGATATTGGCAATACTTGCTACTCTTCTTTTTCTTCAGGTCTTGACTTGTATGTCATCTTATCTTCGAGACCTTTCTTGAGCATCTGAAATTCAATAGCACCACTACCCTAGATGGATGCAGGGTTTAGATCATGAAAGCTCTACTCCAGAATTAGAAGATATCCTTAGAAGACTTAGAGGAAAAAAAAAAAGAAGACTTAGGGCTTCCCAGGGCCTGGAATCGAGGAGGTCATCCCATCTGGGTCTTAAGGGTCTGTGAGATCTTTAGCTGGGGCTAAAATGTGAACAAGTTCAAATTACAAATACTTTCTGCTCAAGCTGTGCTGTTTATCAGCTATGTTTCTTTAGCTATTTAGTTTGTTAATTGCTACTGTACAAAACTAAGGGTATCCTGAAAATTCAGAGAGATCACATTGCTTCGCAAATGAAAATGTAAACTACTAATGTTCTCTTTGGGGATTCCTTCTGTAGAATGCCTTGTTATTTCCATAGATGGGTTTATAGCTTTCCCTGAGAAAGGAAAAGGTATCTTCTCCTTTCATTGCTGAAAGCTCTTTTGTTTTCTGTATTGTGTTCTCTCTGACCCTTAGCTGGTTCAGGTATTGCTGTTTCTGTGAAGTAAACTGTGACTTATTACATTGCTGCTTCTTTGTGATTTCCACTATAGGGATGACTCAGTGACGCAGCAAGAAAAAAAATTGTTTTCTATTCTATTAATGAATTTAAAGGCAAAGTTGTCATTCAATTAAAAGGCCAAGTCGACACCATTTTGGTAGAATTTTCTAGAAGTTTTATGGTCACTTGACTCAATAGTTACATGCCAACTGACGGTGTTCCCTTACATTGAATTGCTTGAGAAACGTAGGCTATACACCTGGCTGGATATTGTTCCTGGTTGTACATGTCACAACTTAAATCCAGTAGCTTTTAAATATATTCCCTAAAGAGGTGCTATAATATAGAGGAGGGAAAGACAGAGTATGTGTCTGTTAGGAGATTAGGCTGCTTCTCTTCTATAATGCCAATTTTGTATAAAGTTTGTTTATTTATTTATTTATTTATTTATTTATTTATTTATTTATTTATTTATTTAATGTTGAGAGAGTCAGAGACAGCGTGAGCAGGGGAGGGACAGAGAGAAAGAATCCCAAGCAGGCTCTATGCTGTCAATACAGAGCTTGATGGAGGAGCTCCAACTCAAGAAATCATGATATCATGACCTGAGCCAAAACCAAGAGTCAGATGCTTAACCAGCTGAGCCACCCAGGCACCTCTCCAATTGAGAAAGAAGACGTTGGGGTACGTGAGTGGCTTAATCAGTTGAGTATCTGGCTCTTGATGTCAGGGCAGGTTATGATCTCCCAGTTGGTGGGATTGAGACCTGTGCTGAGCTCTGCAGTATCAGCACAGACCCTGTTTGGGATTCTTTCTCTCTCCCTCTCTCTCTGCCCCTCCCCTGCTCTCTCTGTCTCTCTCTCTCAAAATAAATAAATAAACTTAAAAAAATACCTTAATCCTATATTGTCAAGTGAATAAAGGAGTCAAATAATGTATCCTGGGTGATTCAGTTTTGGAAAAAAAAATTGTTTTAACTATCAGTATATGAAAAGATGTGGAAGGTTAGACACTGGAAATATTAACTGATATACATAGTTAATGTTTGAGATTGGTTAGAATTTTGGTGATATAGTTTTTTTTCCTACCATTTCATTCATTCATTACTCTGATGTATATTTTTGTTTTCTAATTTTCTGTGTTATCAGTGTCAAAAACAAACACTAGATAGGGAAACATACATAAAAACATTCTATGTACATAAAGAAATAAACTTGAACCCTTTGATGATCTGATTTTACTACTGGTGCTATAAAATTTTTCTTAACTTTCTTTTCTCTGGTTGTAAGGACTAAAGTTCAGTGCCTATTTCTTTTAGGTTTTGGAGGGCATGGATAACCTCATTCTTGCAGAGTTAGAATGATTCATTTTATTTTTTTTTTTTGTCAAAGTGATCAGGGAAGGAATCCACTTTAGATATCCCTTGTAAGTTTAGTTGGGCATGGAAAAGGTCCAATAGTGATGACTTCCAGCCTCTGGGTAAATCCAGGTAGAATGGCAGTGCTTTTTCCAGTCTCCACTCGAGGTGGAGACAATTCAGTTGCCAACTGAGGACCCCCTGCACGGAAGTGTCATATTGAGTCTGCCCTAAATAATATGACAAAAGCCAGAAAGATAACATGGAGGAGAAAACATGGACCTAGGCTGAAGATCAAACTTCTCTGCCACCTACACATTTGTTTTGTTTACTTGAATGAAATATGGAGCTCTTTTAAATTGCTATACAACACAATGGTATCAATAAAATGTGGCCTAGTTAAAAAATATATTTTATTTTTCATTTGTGATTACATTAAGCTTCTGTGAAAATGGAACACACCAGTTTCACAGCAGGAGAGGATAGATATAGGAAGATTAGAGAGGCAAGATGTTCAGGATTAGAAGGATCTGTATGGCTGCAAGTGAGGTAATGATAATGATTATGTGATAATAGTACTGTTGTGCTGTTTTATGAGGCAGTAATCCAGCTCCCAGAGAAGATAAACTATGGGGGTGAAGGCTGAGTTTATCCCATGGAGGGGAATAGATTGTTGCTGAATAACCCAGCATGACATATGGCTCTTTCTTTTTTGATGCAAGAGGTTAAAAGTAAGTTTTTTTAAAATAGTTTATTGTCAAGTTGGTTTCCATATAACACCCTGTGCTCATCCCCACAAGTGCCCTCCTCCATGCCCCACAAGTGCCCTCCTCCATGTCTCCATGCCTTACCCCCTTCCCTTCCCCCCACCCCCATCAGCCTAAAAATAAGCTTTAATATAAGATAAGTAACTTCTCAAATTTGAGCAAGTGAACTACTAAGCAAGGGTAAAAAAAAAAGCACAGTGTAAGAATGGTGGGGATAGGGATGGGGGAAGAGTTGCTGGAGGAGTAGAGATAGAATTCCTTTTATGCAACAGAAACTGCAGTTCTAGTAATAGGAGAAAAGCATTTCCAGGACCAAAAGCAAAAACAAAAACAAAACCCCACTACTATACGTATTGCAACTGAAATGAAGTGGTATTTTCCTAGAAAAGTATTAAATACTGCAAAATGCAAACAGGTTTCAATTCATCATATTTTAAGTCGCTGTTCATTCATTTTTTGACCGGTTACTATGTGCATTAGTGACAACAGCAATTACAGACAAGTGGCATAATATCCTTGTCTTCTTATTGCTCAGTAAGATGTTGAAAGAGCTCTGTCTTCAGTTTTGCTTTTGTAACCAAAACTGACCAGAAAGCAAATATCACTCAATCTTGGACATGCCTCCTTCTTTGTACAGGTATTTAAGCATCTGAAGGCTTATTTGCTTCTAGGAAATGGAGGCCAGATAAGACTCAATTCTCAGTCCATGTTGGTCACTTCTCCTGGACTCTTACTTAGGCATGTGGTATCAGTTCAGTTTGGGTGGCTCCACTGGCAACTGGTTTCACTCAGGGACAGCTGGGGAAATTTTGCTTCAACTTCCAAAACTTTAGTGCTTGGTATTAATTCTTTGTCACTCATGGCTGCTTGCAGACATCCCCTTGTGGTACTTTGTCCTTAGAAGCTGCACTATCAAATGGGCTCATGTGTCTGACACCCTGTAAAATTGTAATCCCTATCTTTTCTGAGTGTCTGTAAACTGTTAGGCCCTCCCAAGGGATGGGGCCACTTCTAACACTGAGACCTCAGCTGCTTGTCTATTTGCAGACAAAAACTAGCACAAGAGACTTATGAGCTTTGGCCTTCCAGTGCAGAGGCCCAGTTAGGATTTGCCTTCTGGGCACTCACCCAGCTGAAACTTCTTTTCAGACCAATCACTGAAAAAGACCATCTTTCAGAATACTACAGTGGCTTTTAAGGTTAACTTCTGAGGTTTGCGGGGATGAAAAAAAAATCTTTTATTCCTCCTCGGTGAAACTAAATTTGTGAAAAACAAGACTAACTTAAATTCTCAGAAGGGTATTCTGCCACCATAATTCCCCTGCTATACTTGAGAAGAGGGAGTATTGTGCCTGTTTGTTCGCTATTGAATTTCTAACATTTGGAAAATGGCCTTGCTTCTAGTAGGCCTAATGTATATATTTTTAATCAATCAGGCTAAATAGTTATCTTTTTCTTCTTCTGGTTTTCAGTTAAATAGTTTCCAGAAATTAATTACCATGACTGATTCAGTCCTTGCCCTTGCCCATCTCTGGGAACACTGAAGAACATTTATTCACAGATATTTGTGGATTACTTATGTGCACCAGGCACTAATCAGGGCACTTGGAGCTTTTCACTAAAAATAATAGACAAAGACCCCTGCCTCCTGGAGCTCTCATCCTAGCAAAGGAGACAATAAGATATGTATATATTGAATAAGTATGCTATCTACTAAGCTAGAAAATAAGTATTGTGGAAAAAAATAATAAAAAGGTTGAGCAGGGTAAGGGAGATGTAGAGTAAGGAGTAGTTTGCAGTGCTAAGTAGGGTGATGAGGGTTGGCCTCATTGGGAATGTGACATTAAACAAAGACACAGGTGGGAGGGAGTTAGGCAAGTAGATATTTGGGACAATAGCACTCTCTGGACAGAGGAAACAGCTACAGTAAAGATTGGAAGTGTACTTGGCAATTTTCTAAATTTTGGTACAATACATATAAAATTTACTGTTTTAACCATTTTAAACTATATAATTGAGTAGCACTTAGTGTGTTCACAATGTTATGCAACCATCATGACTATCTAATTTGAAACATTTTCATCATACCAAAAGGGGACCCTTACCTGCTGAGTAGTTATTCTCCCCCAGTTTTCCTCTTTCCACCAGATCCTGACAATGATAAATCTGCTTTCTGCTTCTTTTGAGGAAGACCAACAACCTGTTGTAGGCAGGATCATAGCAGTAAACCAGGTTGGTAGGGAAGAAAGTTATTGAAGTAATGGAGAGTTGAGTCCCTTTTAAGCCATTGTAGGGACTATGGCTTTTACTCTGAATGAAATGGAGGATCATTCCATGATTTTAAACTCAAGAATGAAATGCTTCTTGGAGGACTAGATTGGAAGAATGTGAGATAAGGGTGGAAGGAAGAAGATTGACCCAGTTATGGAATGAATAAGTCATAGGGATGAAAGGTAACACATAGGGAATATACTCAGTGGTACTGTAATAGTGTTATATGGTGACAGACAATAGCTACACTGGTAAGTGTAGCATAAAATATAGAGATCTTGAATCATTGTATTGTACACTTGAAAGTAATGTAACATTGTTTGGCAACTTACACTCAGTCTAAAACATGTATGTGTGTATGTATGTATCCAAATTAAAACATTTTTAAAAAGAAATAAAAGAAGATGATGGCTCAGACAAGGTTGGCAGTTATGGAAGTGCCTAGAAGGGGTTGGATTCTAGGAATATTTTGAAGCTAGGTCCAATAGGACTTGTGAACGACCTGGATTTGGGGTGTAATAGAGAAGTGAAGTCAAGTATTGCTCCAGTGGTTCTGGCTTTAGTGACCAGAAGGATGAAGTTGGCATCAGCTGAGATAAGAAGTATAGTTTGGACAGACTGAGTTTGAGATATCTGTTCATCCAGATGAAAATGTCTAGTAGTTATATGTATGTATCTGGAGTTCTGAAAAGTGGCCTGGAGTGTAGATAAAATTTTTAGAAGTCATTAGCAGAAAGATGATATTTAATGCCATGAGAATGAAGGCAATCATTGAGAGGTTAAAGGCAAACAGATGAGAAGAGGCCAAGTCTTGAGCACTGGGACATACCCTCCTTAAATGCTGAGTGGTACAGAAGGAACCAGAAAAGCAGGAACCAAAATAGGAAGAAAACCATGAGTGTGTAGTGATTTGAAAGCCAAGTGAAAAAATTGAACCAAGGAGGAGAGAGTGCTCACGAAAATGGTACTACCAAATTGACTATTGATCTAGCAGGTTGTGGGCAACTTAAGTGAAACGATTAGCTTGTAAATCAGACTGGAATGGGTTTAAGTGAAGATGGTACAAGAAGAATTGAGAATAGTGATCAGAGACCAATGTTTGGAAGATTTTCTTGTCAAAGGAATGGAAGAAATGGTGGCAGTACCATGTTCTTTACATTTTCACTTTCATTAGAAATCTTACTATCTGCTATTTTATAACATAATTATATAGTTAATTCATGTCAGTAATACTTTTCTTTGAAAAACGTTTCATTTTCTTCACAAAAATTTGGCAGGGTATTCCCTATCATTAAAAAAAAAAAACTATATCAGCAAGATAGTGAAGAAGATGAGACTGATCTGATGAGAAGATTCTTTTTCTGAAACAATAATAATACACCTAATGTTTTAAAATACAAGTACTTTTTAAAAATTTATTTATTTTTACAAATAGTTTATTGTCAAGTTGGTTTCCATATAACACCCAGTGCTCATCCCCACAAGTGCCCTCCTCCATGCCCATCTCCCCTTCCCTGCCCACATCCATCAGTCCTCAGTTTGTTTCTCAGTATTCAAGAGTCTCTCATGGTTTGCCTCTCTTCCTCTACCCCACCATTTCCCCCCTTCTTCTCCCCCATGGTCCTCAGTTAAGTTCCTCCTAATCCTCCTATACGTGCAAACATATGATATTTGTCTCCTTCTCTGCCTGACTTATTTCGCTAAGCATAACACCTTCAAGGTCCATCCATGTTGCTACACACGGCCAGATTTCATTCTTTCTCATTGCCATGTAGTATTCCATCATATAGATAAACCACATCTTCTTGATCCATTCATCCGTTGATGGACAATAAGGATCTTTCCATGTTTTAGCTATTGTAGAGAGTGCTGCTATGAAAATTGGGGTACATGTGCACCTATGCATCAGCATTTCTGTATCCCTTGGGTAAATTCCTAGCAGTGCTATTGCTGGGTCCTAGGGGAGTTCTGTTGTTAGTTTCCTGAGGAACCTCCACACTGTTTTCCAGAGGGGCTGCACCAGTTTGCATTCCCACCAACAGTGTAGGACGGTGCCCGTTTCTCCACATCCTCGTCAGCATCTAGAGTTCTCTGATTTGCTCATTTTAGCCACTCTGACTGGCGTGAGGTGGTATCTCAGTGTGGTTTTGATTTAAAATACAAGTACTTTTAAAAACTATCCAGTAAAGGTTTTGTTCATGTAATTCTTTATAGGGTAGTTGATTTCTACAAAAACTAAGAAAATTTTGAAAGTCTGAGTTTTTTGGAAATTTTGGAGATATGTGGGGAATTTGAATGCTCTTTCCTTCCAGAACCTTGTAAAACAAGAAATTGTATGCAGTGCTTATTTTAAGGCATTTACAACGCTTAATTGATTTAGGCACATAAAAATATATTATGTATAACTTAGCTAATAAAGTTTTGTCTGGGATAATTAAATTTTTAAACTATGGAAGATTAAAAAGGCAATTGCAAATTTACTAATTGAATTTGTTATTTGATGTTTTTAATTTTTTAAGTCACAAATAGGTTCTAAAGTTGCTGAGATGAAAATACTTTAACGTTTCTTGCATGTTCTAGTAATGGAGAAGCAGACAAACACCAGGCCATTAATACTTGTGTTATGAATAGACAGAGTCTGTTTTAACTATTTTTGTGCTCATATGACACTAAAAAGTTTTAGAGAACAGTTTTTTTGAAAAGTAGCTGTACATTAAAGAGGAGAGAATCCTTGCATTCAATGGATATGGTATATTGATGTGAAACTTGGTTAATTTTGTTTGCAATTTTTGAGCCAACACCTTCCAAAGCATCTTCTGTCCTATTCTTTCATGCTTAGCTCATTTCTTTGACTGGTAAGTACCAAATGAATGCTTGTAAGCACTAATGGATAATTTGATGGGTGCTTGAAAATGGAGTATATCATGGATTTGAGGCATGCTACTCTACTCTCATTTGATAATTGTTCTATAAGATGAATATGTCTTTTTTTAAAAATATTTTTATTTATTTCTAGGAGAGAGAGAGAGAGACAGCGTGAGCAGGGGAGGGTCAGAGAGAGAGGGAGATACAGACTCTGAAATAGGCTCCAGGCTCTGAGCTGGCAGTCAGCACAGAGCCCGATGCGGGGCTCGAACCCATGAACCACGAGATCATGACCTAAGCGAAAGTAGGACGCTTAACTGACTAAGCCACCCAGGCGCCCCTATAAGATGAATATTTCTAACAAAAGTGAGTTTCTCTCATGTATCACATGAGATGAATGTGAAATATGAAATGCAAGGGAATTCTGAAAGAATTGGTTCTTAAAACGTCTTCTTACCAAGCTGTGGGAGGGAGAATCAATCTCACTGAACATTTGTTGAGTCCCAACTATGTGCCAATCATTTTATTAAATGATGTGATTCAAAGAGCTAGATTAATTCATTCAGTAATTAACTTACTCATTCAATCAAGATTTATCCAGAATCATTTGGACGATTCAAACAAACATCTAAATGCAGTTTTCCAGCACCAACTAGCATATAGAAATGGCTTACTTTTTGCTTTGTAATTAAATTACTATGCTACCCAAATATCACCTACATTTCTAGTTTTGACTCTAAGACTCAAACTTCTTGTAGCTGGAATCTTAGAGATTCAGTTGGGTAAAAAACTGTTATATCTATTATCACAAAACTCCTAAAAAATGCTTATTTGTGTTTTTAGCATTTCATGTTCTTTATATTTCCCTATATCAGGATGCAGTTTTTTAAACATGCAAAAAAATTTAATAAACCCACAATTATATGGTCAGTCCCTGACAAAGGAGGAAATAATATGCAATAGGAAAAAATACAGTTTCCTCAACAAATACTGTTGGGAAAATTGGACAGCTACATGCAAAAGAATGAAACTGGAAAACTGTCTTACACCATACACAGAAGTAAACTCAGAATGGATTAAGATCTTAAATGTGTGACATGAAACCATAAAACTCCCAGAAGAGAGCACAGGCAGTAATTTCTCTGACATTGGCCACAGCAACATCTTTCTAGGTATGTCTCCTGAGGCAAGGGAAACAAAGCAAAAATAAGCTCTTGGGCCTACATCAAAATAAAAAGCTACTGCACAGCAAATAGTCAACAAAATTAAAAGACAACATACTGAATGGGAGAAGAAGTTTACAAATATATTGGATAAAGGGTTAGTATCTAAAATAAATAAAGAACTTAAACACCCAGCAAACAAATGATCCAATTAAAAATGGGTGAATACATGAATGGACAATTCTCTAATAAGGCATACAGATGGCCAACATACACATGAAAATATGCTCAGTATCACTTATCATCATGGGAATGCAAATCAAAACTACAAGGAGATATCACCTCACACCTGTTGGAATGGCTAAATTAAAAAAAACCAACAACAACCAAGAAACAATAAGTGTTGGTGAGGATGTGGAAAAAAGGAACCCTCATGCACTACTGATGGGAATTCAAGCTGATACAGCCACTGTAGAAGACTGTATAGAGGTTCCTCAATAAGTTAAAAATAGAACTGCCCTATAATCCAGCAGTCGCACTATTGGATGTTTACCCCCAAAATACAAAGCCACTAATTCAAAGAGATACATGCACATTTGTGTTTATTACAGCATTATTTATAATAACCAAATTATGGAAGCAGCCTAAGTGTCAATAGACAGATAAATGAATAAGGAAGATGGGGTATATATATACACAGTAAAATATTATCCCATTGTAAAAAGAACAAAATCTTGCCATTTGCAACAACATGGATGGAGCTAGAGAATATAATCCTATTGAAATAATTCATTCAAAGTAGGAAAAGTACCATATCATTCCATTTATATATGAATTTTACGAAAGAAAACAAAGAAGGGGGGCGGGGGGAGAGAAACCAAGAAACGGACTCCTAACTACAGAGAACAAACTGGTGGTTACCAGAGGGAGGTGGGGGATGAGGTCATAGATGAAATAAGTGGTAGTGATTAAAGAGTACACTTATCATGATGAGCTCTGAGTAGTGTATAGAATTGTTGAATCACTTCTTGTAAACTTTAATATAACACCATGTGTTAACTATACTGGAATTAAAATGGAAAACAATTTAAAAAATAAAAAAGTAGGGGCACCTGGCTGTCTCATTAGGGGAGCATGCACCTCTTGATCTTGGAATCATGAGTTTGAGTCCCAAGTTGGGTGTAGATATTACATAAACAAACAAACAAAATAAACTTATAAAAAAGAAGAGGGTTGACCCTTTTCTAAAAGAAAATCTAGGATCACCTGAGGCTCAGTCAGTGAAGCATCCATCTTTGGCTCAGATCATGATCTTGTGGTTTATGTGTTCAAACCCCATGTTGGGTTTTGAGCCTACAGTACAGATTCTGCATCTCCCTCTCTCTGTGCCTGTACCCCACTCACGCACTGTCTCTCTCTCTCATAAGTGAATAAACATTAAACAAATTTTAAAAACAAGAAAATATAATAAATTGTAAGTTGGCAAACCTTTCATTGTTTGCTGCTGCCTACAGCCATCTATCGACCCACCCCAAATTAACTCTTCCTTATCAATGAATGATCTTTCTATTTTTCTGGGAGAAAACACTAGTTAGGTCATTAGGCACCTAGATACCTAGTGCCTTAATATTTCTTTTTAATACCTGTTAATCAATTTTGATTGAATAGGGTATATCCCCTATGTGGGGAGAAAACTAAGATTAGAGGCTGTAAGTTATTTTAAAATGTTTATTTTGAAAGAGGCTGTGTGCATGTGCATGCGAACAGAGGAGTTGTAGAGACGGGTAGGGAATCCTAAGCAGGCTCCAGTGCTGTCAGTGTGGAGCCCAACACAGGGCTCAATCCTGAACTTTGAGATCATGACCTGAACCAAAATCAAGAATTGGACACTTAACTGACTAAGGCGTCAAGGCAAAAGGCTGTAAATATTTTTGAAACAAGCATTTAATCCATTATAAAGATGCCTGCTAACTTTAGGCAAGATTTTACCCTAGGAGCAGAAGAAATCCAAAGAAAGTTAATGTGTTTCCAGCTCTGAAGTAAGTAACAATCTAGTGGTAACAAAAGAGGGAACTACATGTTATTTAGTTGGAATTGTATTAAGAAGCCCCTGCCAATAAGATTTTCGAGAGTGGGAGCAGTGGTGGACTATTAAAATAGGAAGGGCCATTTACATATTTAGATAAATGATACTTGTATACAGGTTGTGAAAATGCTTTCTCTCTATCTCTCTAAATTATATTATTGAAGTTGGGGTGGGTATGTGAGATAAATCAGAAGAAACAGAAGACAAACAGTACTGTGTTTAGCGGCAACATTGAGAAGGAAGGGATTATTTCGCCCCCAACAGAAACTAGTGTTTTAGTAGAAGAGAATACGTTTTCTGAGTGACCAACAATCTGTCTTGCATGTTATTCTAGTATAGTCTGAATCCTCTGCAAAAGGCTAAGTAAGAGGATGAATTGAACTCAGAGACCTAGCTCGTATGTCCCTGAAGCTCTCTGTTGCTACTGGTAGTTGTTAATACTTGTCTCTCCATCATCTCGGTTTTTTTTTTTCACGCATTTTTATGTGTTTAATTTGCCCATTCCTTGATAATCTTTCCTCAAACGGAGGGCAAGTTTAGTTGACTACTCTGTCCTTAGCACTTAGCTGAGGGCCTAGCACACAAAATGTTCAAGAAACGTTTTTTGGTTAATGAGTTACCAACCAAATATCAAAGCTTTGTTAAATTCTAAGGTGGAATTTAGGACAGATAGAGGGTAAGGGGGTTCTAAGAATGTATTTTTGTGATATTAATAAAAAAATGAAAACAACATTAGCATTTGATAGTTTGAACATTTTCAGGTAGGACTTTGCTTGCAATTTAAAAAAACTGATGGACAGCTTTTAATATTGTGTCAACACTGTCTCTTCCATTTATAATTTAACATATGTGTTTTAACTATCTGAGGGATGATGAGTGAATGTGTGTGGCTTGTGGATTTAGATATTTCCCAGTTCTCCATATTACTATGAAGTTAACATAAAGAACTTGTTTTGTTATTGTGAGGTATGACTTTATGCTGAGGTATATGTTTATGTCCCTTGAGACTGTGCTTTCCAAAAATGATACCTTACATTTTCATATTCCTCTAGATTTTTACTTCTATTGATATCATACGAGAAGGTATCTTTTAAATATTTTACAGTTTAATGCCTTGGTAAGCTGGTCTTGAGAACACTCAGAATTTGGCAACACAGAGCAATATCAAATAAGTAAAAGTTAGAATTTTCTGTCTTCATGAAGTTAATGTTTCACTAGGGAACTTAGACAAAAAAAATTATGAAATATCTGAGGCCACCAATAGGAGAAATGTGTAACTTCAACCAGTTGCTGTGACAACTCAGATCCAGAAAAGCAGCTTGAGTCAGTGCAGCCAACTAAGTCTAGGAATGGTCTGGAGAACTGTAGGTCAACTATCAGAAACCTGGGGAGTATGTCACCATTATCCTCCTTTCATGGGTGACAAATAGTATTTGCTGTGTCATTAAAATGTGAGATCGATCTATCTATCTATCTATCTATTTATTGGGGTTTTATACTTTTATACTTAACTGTACAAGAGAGACCTAATTATATATTCTATATAATGAACTTATTCTATCCTGTATATAGGATATATCCATGTATACATCCTGTATGTATGTTCCTGTATATCCTAAAGTGCATGAAACATAGTCAGGAATAACTAAAAATACTAAAATACTAAACTTAAGAATACTGTTGTCATGTTTTGTAGAAACTATGTATAACCCACTACTTAAAACTTTGAATTTATTTCTTTGTTTCAAGCCTACTTAACACGAAAGAACACTAATAAAAGCACTTAATTGATTATGAAAGGTCATAATGGCTGAGGAATCTATACTTGAGATCGTAACTTTTGTTTATAGAATGTTTATTGAGGGGCGCCTGGGTGGCTCAGTTGGTTAAGCGTCCGACTTCAGCTCAGGTCATGATCTCATGGTTCGTGGGTTCAAGCCCCGCGTTGGACTCACTGCTGACAGCTAGCTCAGAGCCTGGAGCCTGCTTCAGATTCTGAGTCTCTCTCTTTCTCTGACCGCCCCCCCCCTCCACTCACGCTGTCTGTCTCTCTCAGAAATAAATAAAGAATTAAAAATTAAAAAAAAAAAAAAGGTTTATTGAAAGAGAAATTAAGTTACTCATCGATTAAATTAGTATAGGTGAGTATGACTAACAAGACTCAAATCTTGATGGCTTTAATACAATAAAGGATTATTTATTACCATGTCATCATCCAGTTCAGGTTAGTGTTGGTGGTAGTGGGATTAGTGTTGGGAGCCTTTGCTCTCCCCAGTTATTTAGGAATTTCAGCTCTTTCCATTGACTGGCTTCACTGTCAATGAAGGGCATGGCATCCTCATTGGATCCTCTGTATCTGGCCTATAAACAAGAGAGGAGAATATGGAAGACTGCATTGAAGGAAGTTATTTTGGTCCAGACCTGGAAGTGTTAGCCATTACTTCTGACTAACTTTCCTAGGTTATAGGTAGTCACATGAATGCACTTAATTTAAGGGAGCCTGGGAAATGTCATCTAGCCTTACACCCTGGAAGAAATGGAAACAAAATTTAGAAATACACAGCACTGTCTCTGCCACTGTTTAAACATGCTACATTTACTTAAAATTTTCTGAGTTTTTAAAAAATATTTTTTATTTATTTTTGAAGGGGGAAGTGGGGGAGTGGCAGAGAGAGAGGGAGACACTGAATATGAAGCAGGCTCCAGGCTCTGAACTGTCAGTACAGAGCCCAATGCGGGGCTCAAATTCATGAACCATGAAATCATGACCTGAGCCAAAGTCGGATCCTTAACCAACTGAGCCACTCAGACACTTCCAAATGTTCTGACTTTTGACATACTTCAAAAGTTTCCAACTTAACACAAAGTCAGTGGATCAAATGAAAAAGGAATGATCAAATTCATTGGCCAGTTTGGAAGCAGCTATATTTAAAGAATTGGTCATCTAAAGACAGTTCAGACTGAAGCGAAAGATGAATAAAATGCCTCAAATCGTAAACTGAATGTGATAATGTAAAAAGTTAGATACCTGGATTTTGGCATTAATTAGCTTTGTGTCCTTGGGTTGTTCACGTAACTCCTCTAAGACCTGATTGCATCCTCTGAGAAGTGGAAGTAATACTGATAGTTGTTTTTATCATTGCTTTAAAGCAGACAAATCATGTATATGAAGGGGTTTATAAAATAGTAATTGCTAAACAAATTTTATTTCAGTTGCATTAAGGAATAGTTACTTCCAGGACTGCCCCTGTCATTCACCTATGACTCATGAATTTTCAGTTGGCATAGAGTAGCAGAGGAAAGTCTTTCAAATATTGTAAAATCAAGGTTTAGCTGAGGTAACCTTTGCTGCTTGTAGGAAGTATGTGGCTGAGTAATAGTTCAAAAATAGCAATTTATTTTGAGGAAGAACATATGTTCTTTAACAAATAAAATAAGTGTTCAGAAGAATAATTTTATAGCATATTTAATCACACATTTGAAATAATTTGAATCCCGTAATTTAGAGCACTCTTTACTTTGATATGGACTTTTAAGTGGTTTGTGAAGTGTAGAACTACCAAGGAGAGTGCTATTATGTAGAGTTGCATTTTATGAGTAGCTCTTATCAATATCCATGAAGGAAAACTATTCCATGATTAATCAAAACTGGAATATGCAAACTAAACATTTTATTTATTTAATGTGTTTTGCAAAATTATGAATGTATACTTCATACACACACATAAATGGGAAATGTGATTAAAAGAAGATTGTTTCATAGGAAAAACATAATCAACACTTTCTTTGCTTTATAATGACCTGCTGAAGCATGTCTACCAAGATTTTGTTTAAACATTTTTTTAACATTCATTTTTGAAAGACAGAGACAGAGCATGAGTGGGGGAGGGACAGAGAGAGAGGAAGACACAGAATCTGAAGCAGGCTCCAGGCTCCGAGCTGTCAGTGCAGACCCTGATGCAGGACTTGAGCCCACAAACTGTTAGATCATGACCTTAGCCGAAGTTGGATGCCTAACCACCTGACCCACCTAGGTGCTCCAGCAGGATTTTGCTGATGGGTTCCTTCAGAGTAGAGCTTTAAAGACTAGATTTAAGGGGGTAAGGTAAGTGTTTTCTGAATATTAACAAAAAGTAACCATAACTTCCTTCAGAGGGCTAACTAGTTGGCAGATGTCATATACAGATAAAAACAAAATGTAGTCAAAGGCAGTGTTTAGTAAGGAGTTAGGAGACAGATAATAAGTGATATAAATGTGGCAGTGTGAGATTCCTTTCAGATTGGAAAACAGGGAAAGACCGTCATGAAGGAGGAACATTTATATTGGTTTGTGGAGGATGGATAGGATTTAGCTGTATGACAGACATGAATAGTATTTCAGGCAGGCTGCATGATATTAAGCAAGGCAAGGGGATGACAGAAGAGCCATTTGAGGTAAGTAAATGAATTGATTCGTCTGGAGAATGAAATATATAAGAGAAAAATGGGAAATCCTTCAACATGGAAAAATAAGTTGTGACCATACCTTTGATAGCCTTAAAATTCAGGCATCTTTATAGACAGCTTTGATAAGACATTGATGAGTTTCTACAATGGAGTGAAATGATTAAGAGGGCTTTGAAAGCATTATTTAATTTTTAAAATGTTTTATTCTTAAGAGAGACACACAGCATGAGTGGGTGAGGGGCAGAGTGAGAGATGGACTCAGAATCTGAAGCAGGTTCCAGGCTTTCAGCTCTTAGCACAGAGCCTGATGTGTGGCTCAAACGCACAAGCCATGAGATCATGACCTGAGCTTAATTTGGACACTTAACCAACTGAGACACCCACACACCCCTGAAAGCACCTTAATTGCTGAGGTGACTTCATAGTTATAGGTGCTCTTCAGTAACCTTGCCATCCTAGCAAACCTGGGGCTTTTCTTAATAACTTGAAGGGATAATTTTGTTTGTCCCAGATGGTTAGTTTTTTTATTTCTTACCTCGGTTGAGTGTCCAGGATTATTATGTAGTGTCCCCTATTGTAGGGTTTCTACATAAAAATAATAATGCTGTTAGTTAATGACAGAAAGTAATATTGATGCAAACTGCATGGAAAGTTGGATGCTAGGTAAAAAAAAATATAAAAATATGAATGTTATAACAACAGTGTATAGCATTTGGGAGAGAGCAAAAAATAGTAGGGAAAATAAATTTTATAGGAGTTCATAGTTGTAATCGGATTTCACGGAAGTTAGTGCAAGAATTGAAAGGGCTATGGAACCCCAGACTGAGTGATGAGATCCTCAACATGTCATCAGAGAGCTTAAAGCAAATCAGGCAGCCGATGACTAGCCATTCCTGCCTTTCAATTTGGCTTCTGTCTTATTGCTATGAGACAGTCCATTGTCATCAATAATGGGAATGATAGCAAAGGCTTTTGGAACCTTAATTTTTTAAAAAATAAATTTAACTCAGGGGTGCCTGGGTTGCTTAGTTGGTTAGGCATCTGACTCTTGATTTTGATGCAGGTCATGATTTCGTGGTCTGTGGGTTCAAGCCTTGCGTCAGGATCTGTGCTGACAGTGTAGTGTCTGCTTGGAATTCTCTCTCTCCCTCTCTCTCTGCCGCTTCCCTGAGTTCTCTCTCTCTCTCTCTCTCTCTCTCTCTCTCTCTCTCTAACGCCCACCAAATAATTAACCTGAAAAAAAATAACTTTAGGTCAGTTAACAAAAATTTTAGCAAGCTACATTGTAGTTTTATAATAGACAATGATGGAATGCTTGAGAACTGTGATACATGTGTTTTCTTCTTAAAATCTGCCATTTTTAAAATCAATTTCCATTCCTCTGTCATTTCAAACAGGATTTTAAGTCCGTTTATAATATATAAATATAATAATGCAAAATCCAAAATGTAGTAAAATAAGGACCAGCAAAAAATAAGGGAAGAAAAAGGTGGATGAATTATTTAAGATGAGGTTGTATGTACAATCTAGGTGCTAAGGTGCCACTCATTTTGTACAAACAAAGGGCCCACACAGCTGTCTGAGTTTTCAAGCAGCCTCAGAAAAGAGGGAGAGACCAGAGGTTTACAAGATTGATATTGTGTGTCGTATAAGAACAAGCCAGCTGTGCAAGAGCACCACTCTTTCTGATACCAAGTCCAGAAAGAAATCTCTGTGATTCGCCCTCCGAAAGAAGCCCCACAAAATGTAATAAATAATGAATGTACTCAAAAGCATTGAAGTATGTAGGACAAAGCTGGTGTTAGGACTTTTAAAAGTACATTTTTATAATGCTTTTGGCTAATAGTTTAATGCTTAAGCAGCGTCCAGGAAAACACTTCTATAGAGAACAAAAAATGAACACTAGACACAGACTTTAAGCATGATTTAGAGCCGACCAATAGAGTGAGGTTTGCTGACCAACAGCTTCAGCATCACCTGGGGGCTTGTTAGAAATATAGACTCTCAGACTCCATCTCAGACATACCGCATTAGAATCTTCAGGGGATCACTGCAGAGCACTGATTTCAAGGATGACTTACTGGACATTTAGATAATCTTTTATTGATCAGAGGGTACAAACTGTCAGCTATGTGATAGATGAGTTCTGGAGATCTAACGTACAGCATGGTCACTATAGTAAACAATAATAATGCACACCACACACACACACACACACACACACAAGTGGTAACTCTGGGAGATGATAGGTTAAGTAATTTAATTGTGGTGGTCACTTACATGTATATCAAATCATCATGCTGTACACCTTAAAGATATACTATTTTTACTTGTCAAAAATAAATAAAAATGAAAATATTATTTCTCTTAAGTGAGTTTTAGCTAAACCTTATATAGCATTGGATTTGGAGAGTGTCTCCCTGGCAAATTACATGGCATAAAAATTTGTTATTTTATTGGTTAAGAGTAGGTTTGATGCTTTTCCTATCATCCAAGCAGGGGGAAAGGTGTTAGACATTTAGGTAATTTATAGTTGTTATCCGTGTGAAGCACTATGTTAAGTACTTTGGGCACATAAAAATGAACAAGACATGGTAGCTGTTTCTAAGAAGCAATCTAGCAAGGGAGATTTAGTTGTAAACAAGTTGGCACAAGGAAATAAAATCCACAGGGTACAAGCAAAATGCTGATATTTATTCCTATTTTACGTTTTTTTATAGAGGAGGAAACTTGGCTCAGTGAAATAACTTGCTTTTGCTAACAATTTAATTCACGGTCTGTGTGATTCTGAATCCAGTTTACACCTTCAAAATTCAGGATCTTAAAGAAAAGAAAAACAAAAAGGAAAGCCATTTAAAAAGTTACAAGGAGCACCTGGCTGGCTCAGTTGGTTAAGCATCTGACTCTGGATTTCGGTTCATGTCATATTCTCACAGTTCATGAGATCAAGCCCCGCATCAGGCTCCATGCTGAGAATGTGGAGTCTCCTTTGGATTCTCCCACTCCCCTTCTCTCTGCGTCTACCCTGCTAATGTTCTCCCTCTCTTTCTCTCAAAATAAATAAATAAATAAATAAATAAATATTTTTAAAAAAGTGACAACTCTTATAAATCAGTAGATTTCTCCATTCAACTTCAGTATTTCCAACAATGTAGTAATTTTGATTCACATCTTTTAGAACAAGTGCTGTTTTTAGTTAATGTAAACTGAGGTGAATCCTGCAGTTTTCCTCAGGAAATATTTAATTAGCGATTAAAATTTTGTCAAAATACAGAAAATGATAGAATTTTTAAATTTAATGTTTATTTATTTTGGAGGGAGGGAGAGAGAGAGAGAGAGAGAGAAAGAATGAGAGTGGGGAAGGTGCAGAGAGAGAGGGAGACAGAATTGGAATGAACTGACTGAGCCACCCAGGCACTCCACTTGCATTTTTTCCTAAAACAAATGAGATTTTATTGATATATGAAGACAAGTCATTTTTATCCCTAAATGTTGTGTGAGGTTTAGTGGAATGAGGTATTTAGCACATAATCAGTTATCAGTAAATATTATTGAATAGCGAATATAAAATTTACCCTTGAGGTCTCCTTCAGAGCCCAGTTTTATCAAACGATATATTCAGAATAAAAAATTGTTACTTTATTTAGAAATATTTCACAGTGTAATAATTCTTGTTACCGGATAGGAGTTCTCCACCTTTAAGCACTTTTACTTCAGCTAGTATTGGCTATAATTTCCCCCAATCATACTGATGTATGTATTTGTCTTATATTCCCCTAGTAATGTGAGCCTTTAGGAGAACTTGCCAACTTTTTTTCCTGTGTAGAATCTACTGAGCACTCAGATGCTTAATAAATATTTGAATGAACAATGAATGATGATCATTATAATAATTATAAGTAAAATCTAGTCTAGCAAACTATGCCTTTAATCAGTTCCCAATGGTTGTCTTCTAAACTTAGTCAGAGAATTGCTAATCAGATGTGTTCTTTGATGTTTCTTAGTATTTACTGCTGTTGAGAAGGCTAACATTTACTGAGTGTTTATTCTTTGCCAGGAACTGTTTTTAGACACTTAAAAACATTATCTCATTTAGTCAGCATGACAGTTTTAGGAGAAATTCTTATTTTCTCTACTTTGTTGTTAAGAAAACCGAGGTTTATAGGAATTAACAATTTATGCAAAGTCATGAAGCTACTAAATAGTGTAGCTGGGATTTAGATTTGCTCTTAAAGCTCTGCCTACTACATAAGAGTAGGAGTAAATGAATAACTAGAAGGTAAATTGCTAGGCCATTTATTCTCAAAGAGCGTGGCTGTACAAAATAGGTTGATCTGGGACATTATAGTGCTCTCTTCCTGGAAATTGACTTTGCTGGGATGGCTAGGCTTATGCTTGGGAAGTCATCCAGAGCTAGATCAATAGCTGTGTGCAAAGAAGGTAAGGGTCAGCCTGTTAAATCAACTGAACCAGTCTTAGGATAGATACTTTATGGTTCTAAAACATGGAGTGGATATGTTAGACAACTTTGGAGCTGTTTCTGACTTAACAAAATGTATTCTAATGGGAACTCTATTGTCTTCTCTGATGCCAGCACTACCATTCTTTCCCAGTCATTTGGTAATAGATTCTTTTTTTTCAATATAATTTATTGTCAAATTGGTTTCTATACAATACCCAGTGCTCATCCCAACAAGTACCCTCCTCAGTGCCTATCACTCACTTTCCCCTCTCCCCCAGGGAATAGATTCTTAAGGATCTCAAGACATGTGTGATGGTCCAGTGTACTGGGGCAATATATTGTAGGGTAATCACACAAGTCCAAAAACTGACTCACTGTAACTCCATGGGACAAACGGGAAGTATTCTCATTTTCATTCTCACTACAAAATAAGGTTTACACTCTTGTATCTAAGATGCAACAGAGAGCACCAATAAAAAGCTTGGTGGCTTATAAAGAAAACAGACACAGAATTAAGTTAACTAGGGTTTCTGCGGCATACTCTTTTTAATAACACCAAGAAGGGAAATTTTGTTGCCTCTTTCTGATGGTGTTTATAAGTTATGGAGTGAAGTCAAAGGTATTCTGCCTTAGTTTTTGTTGTTGTTGTTCTTATTGCCAAAGTCAGTGAGGACAGTAAGGATCTCATGTGTGAATTGTGGTTACTTATTCTGTAATTAAAATACATTTAAATGATCATTTCTTTTGATTTATCTTAACATAGTGATTTGCTGCTTATTAATACAGTCTGGCTTAAAAAATTGTGTGTAGTCAAGCAGGTTGGCTCTAGTGAAGATATAAACACATCCTCTAATCTATTCCTCTTACTAAGGTATTATTTTTAAAACCAACAAGGACCATTTAAACATGAATAATACTAAATACTGTCAGTTTCTTTATTCTTTTCTTTTAAAAATAAAACCAAAACAAAGGAATTAACTGCAAAAGCCTATATTAAACTAACTCAAAGGTTGCATATTTAAACATGGGAGAGTAAGGAAGTATAGAAATTAAATTCTCATGGAAACATTAACTACTTAGCATTTCATGTGTGGCACATTAAAATACACATTTAATAGCCTAATTAAACACATATTAAGTTCAACATAACTGAATGATTATTACCCTGAGAACCTTAACTTTTGTCTTTCTTGGCTCTTTTGTGCTTAAATATGCACTTTACTTTTCATTAATAGATTTTCCCACTTATGATACTTTTTTCCTTTCCAAAGAGTTAAAAATAGTGAGGTATTGTAATGACCTCTTTCCATAACTATGTATCATTTGATTAGTCAATTTATTTTAGAAATTAAACCTGTTGTCAGTTAATAAAATATTTTAGAAAGATCTATGGTATCCAACTGTATATCAGTCAGCAAATTTTAAGCCAGATATTATTTATTAACTAAAAGCTTCCACATACAAAATACCAACTCCTTAATTTTTATAAGCATAACATGAAATCCAATGATTTATCTTAAGAGCATATTCTCAATTTGTGGAAAATTTAGTCAAATGGAACTTTAAAACTGTATGCATTGATTTTGATATGTCAAGTTCCAAATATAACTTTCTTATTTGGCTAATTCCTTTTTACCTAGCTCTATCTGGGGACCAAATGGAAAGATAACTGATTGATCCCAGAAATGTACTGGTACGGAGTCTCTGATGACTTTTAGTGAAAGAATTGGTTGTGCTTGGTATAATGCTGTGCTCTTTCTCATCCTTGTGAAGAACATCTATAAGATGATCTCTGCACACACACACACACAAAAGCAGCACTGGAAAGATTCTATTATCATCTCACAGAAAGGTCCCTGAACAAGCCTATGAAGTCAAAATGTTTAGTTGTATAAGTCCTTCTCTAAGTGAGCTATATGTGCTGAACATATGTGTGAAATCCATGAAACCTCTGTCTAGGAAGTGGGCTGCAGAAGATGCTGAACTCAGGAGCTTCTGTACAACAGTTCAGAATTTTAATTTGAAGATGGAAGCACTTTGGCATCTCTTGGACCCTATCATCTTCAAGGTTTTATTGAAATATGCAGCCTTTATAATATTTTGACTTTTAATATTGGATCAGGTTCTGTCTTTAAATCATCTACAAAATACGTAGAGAGAAGTTTGTTTTGATGAGCCTAAAACCATGATTTATTCAGAGGCAGGCAGAGAAATATTAGCTAATGGTAAAGGGAATATCCATAGTAAATTAAGTTCTGGGTCATGTAAGAATTTATACTGATAATGCTTTAGTATCTTGCTTTATATAACAGGAACTTTTTTCAGTTTCTGATTAGAAGATATGTGCAGAGATGTGCACATGCTCAGGAAAGACCTGAGAGAGCCCTAACCTTTACCTTTGGCTGACTTTGAGCTTCTTCACAAGAAGGAAATCAAGGCTAAGTCAGAGTTGTAAACTATTCACCAGAACAATGTATTTTCCCCCCAACATTCATATAGGGCCCCTTGGCAAAGTCTGGGAGACATATTGGTTCAGTGTATTTAAGGAAATCTTTGTCTAATCATTAGCTCATCACAGACTTAACTGAGCAGAGGCTTTAGTGGCTACACATGAAAAAAATACAAACTTTAGAGAATTCAGAAAAGTCACTAAGCAAACAACAGCAAAAGAAGCAGCAGAAGCAATAACAATGTCAGACAAACCGCAAACTTTGGGGATGAGAAAGTAATCTGTTTTCCAGAATTGCTACATTATATTGTTTAACATGTCTAGTTTTCAACAAAAATGTACAATATATGCCAAAAATAGAATGAAGAAAGAAAAGTATTGATCATACATAGGAAAAACAAAGTCAATAAAAACTGTCCCTGAGGAAGCCCAGACATAAGACCTAGACAAAGGAATTAAATCAGTTATGATAAATATGTTCAAAAATATAAAAGAAACCATGTTTTCAGGACTAAAGGAAAATATGAGAATAGTGACTTCTCAACTAAATATACAATGTAAATGAAGAATTGGACATTATTAAAAAAAAGAAATAGAAATTCTGGAGTTGAAAAGCACAATAAATGAAATAAAAAATTTACTAGGGGAGCTTAATAGATTTAAGCCTCCTGAAGGAAAAAAAAATTAGTGAACTTGAAGATCGTTCAATTGAAATTATTTCATCTGAAGAACAGAGATATAAAAGAAGGAGGAAAAATGTGAGACATCATCAAGTGTACCAATATGTGCATAATGGAAGTTCCAGAAGGAAAGAACTGAAAAAAATATTTTCAAGAAATCATGGCTGAAAACTCCCCATATTTGAAATAAGTGTAAATCTATGTGTCGAAGAAGCTCAGTAAATCCCGGGTAGTACAGACTCAAAGAGAACCACACCCAGACACTTCATTGTCAGACTGGTGATGCAAAGAACAAAGAGAATCTTGAAAGCAGCAAAAAGAAACTTATGAAATCAAGCAATCCTCAATATGATTGACAGATGATTACTCTTCAGAAACCATGAAGGCCAGAAGGTAGTGAGATGACATATTCAAAGTACTGCAAAATTGTCAACCAAAAGTGTTATATCCAACAAAGCAGTCCTTCAAATTTTAAGAAAAAAAATAAGATATTGAAAGATAAAGACAGAGAATTTTTCAGTAGCAAACTTGTCTTACTAGATATACTAAAGAAATTTCTTCAGGCTTATATGAAGGAATACAAGACCACAATTCAACTCCACATGAAGAAATAAGGAATACTGGTAGAGGTAAGTACATAGGTAAATACAAAAGACAGCATAAATGCATTTTCGTTTATAACTCTTTTATTCCCTTGATTTAAAAGACAACTACATAAAGCAATAACTACAAAACTATGTTAATAAGATAATGGCATATTAAAAGTAATTTTGTATGACAATAATAACACAAAGGAGAGAAAAGGCAACAAAACTGTATAGTAGCAACATTTTGTTTCTTATTGAAATTAAGTTACTATTAATCTGAACTAAATTGTTGCAAATTAAGATAATTCTAATCTCCATGGATCAATAAAATAATTAAAACATATTAACAAAAATGACAAAGGAATTAAAATTGTGTACTATAAAATATCAGTGTAATACAACATAAGTCAGTAAGAAGAATAGAGGAACCAAACAGACATGACATAGAAATGGCAGACATAAATTCTTTCTTATCAGTAATCTATTTAATATAAATGCATTGAATAACCTAATCAAAGGCAGATATTGACAGAATGGATAAGAAAACATCTATGTCCTATATACAAAAACACATGTTACGTTCAAAGACATGAGAAGTTTGAAAGTAAAAGGATAGAAAAAGATATATATACCATGCTAGTAATAACCAACAAAGATACTAATATCAGACACAATAGACCTTAAGACGAAAATTCTTGCTAGAGGCAAAACAGGGCTTTTTGTAATGGTCAAGCGATTAACCAATGAAGAAGACACAGTAGTTATAAACACAAATACACTTGATAACAGAAGGACAAAATATATGAAACAAACACTGACACAGTAAAGGGAGAATTAGAAAATTCACCAATAACAGTTGGAGACTTTACCACTTCACTTTTAAAAATGGATAGAAAAACTAGACAGATGATACACAAGAAAACAGCTGACTTTAATAGCAATAACACTCTAAACCAACTAGACCTAAAAAATATCTGTAGAACATGCCAACCAACAGCATCTTGTAATATACATTGTTCTCAAGGGTATAAGGTCTATTCCCTAGGATAAACCATATATGCTAGATCATAGAACAAATTTCAGTAAATTTGAAAGGATTGAAATTATGCAAAGTATATTGTCCAGTCACAATAGAATGAAATTAGAAATCAAAAACAAAAGGGAATTTGGTAAATTCACAGGTTATATAAGAATTAAACCACATTCTCTTAAATAACCAATGTGTCAAGGAAGAACAAAACGGAGTTTACATACATATATAACTACTAATGATTTACTTTAAAGAAGTCATAGACATCATCATTTAAAAAAATTTACTGTGCACTTATACAAGCAGAGGACTTTCTTTATAGCCATGGGATATTAGGTATGGAAGGTTTTTAGCAAGCTAAAAATCATTGTGTATATACTCATTATGTAAGAGAGACATGGATAAAGAGGCCAGCAATTTGTTTTGAAGGATTAACACATTCCTCTTTTAGAAAGGATGATTCTTGTTAAGACAGTCTTACCTGTTTATTCCTATTATATGAATTTTGGTTCTTATGGGGAAGATTAATTAATTTACTGTCTTATTGACATCTCGAAGCCCTTCTTCAAATTTAGGCTTATTAGAATTTCAAGTTATAAGAGAAAGTTGTTTATATAAGTGAATTTAGAAATTTAGCTATACTTTAAAAATATTGATGACATCTAGATGGTGTTAGGCCACAATTTTTCACTTGCTTTTTGTTATATACTTTAGTGCCATTAAGAGAAAACTATTTCATTACTACTATAGGGGTATTTACACATTGTGCCCAGGAGTGTCTGTGTATGTCTCTCACAATGTACTGAGTTTAGAGCAAATATGTTTAAGAGATGGTGCTTATAGGGACGCCTGGGTGGCTCAGTCGGCTAAGCGTCCGACTTTGGCTCAGGTCATGATCTCACAGTTTGTGGGTTCGAGCCCCGTGTTGGGCTCTGTGCTGACAGCTAGCTCAGAGCCTGGAGCCTGCTTCTGGTTCTTTGTCTCCCTCTCTCTCTGACCCTCCCCTGCTCACGCTGCCTCTCTCTCTCTTTCTCTCTCAGAAATAAATAAAAAACATTAAAAAAATTTAAGAGATGGTGCTTATTGAAGAACAGCAAAGACTTTAAAAAAAATTATTTTAGAAGAGAGAGAGAGCACAAATGGGGAAGAGGGGTAGAGGAAGAGAGAGAGAATCTTCAGCAGGCTCCAAACTCAGCACTGAGCACAGCATGGGGCTGGATCCTATGACCCTGGGATCATGATGTGAACCAAAATCAAGAGTTAGAGGCTCAACCGACTGAGCTACCCATGCACCTTAATGAGGGCTTTTACTATAAATGATGAATTTGATTTAACTTCACTCTATGTTAGGTGGTGAAAAAATAGATCCTGAAAACATTTGGAGAAAATTTGTCCTTTTCTTCAGATCAAGAAGGAGTCAATACTGGGTGTTTCAAATGAATGGATGCAATTTTGCTTATAATAATATCCATGAAAGTTGAAGGGAGACCAAAGCAAAAAAATCTTGATATGCGCAAAAATGTTGCTAGGAGCAGTATCTTATGAGCTATCTGTTTATGCTATTTTCTTTTTTTTTTTTTAAATGTTTATTTTTGAGAGAGAGAGAGAGAATTTGTTTTTTTCTTTTTCTTTCTTTTTTTTTTTTTTACAAGAGGTTGTATTGATTGTTTTATATAGTTTATTGTCAAGTTGATTTCTATAAAACACCCAGTGCTTATCCCAAAAAGTGCCTTCCTCCATGCCCATCACGCCCCCTTCCCCTCTCCTCCACCCCCATCTGCCCTCAGTTTGTTCTTGGTATTCAAGAGTGAGAGAAAGAGAATTTGAAGCAGGCTCCAGGCTCAGAGCTGTCAGTACAGAGTCTGACATGAGGCTCCAACTTATGGACTGCAAGATCATGACCTGAGCTGAAGTTGGACTGACTTCATAAGGCTCCAGGCTCTGAGCTTAACTGACTGAGTCACCCAGGCATCCCTGTTCATGGTATTTTCTTTCACAAAATTTTAGGTTTGGAAATCAGACATTTATTTTTAAAAAATCAAAATACCCACCGAGGAAGAATATTGTATCGGTTCACCAGTAGTTGTTTTCTCAAGTATTGTATTGTGGTTAGTCAACACATAGGGGTGGGAGTTGGGTCAGAAAGAGAATCAGGGTGTATGGGTGGCTCAGTTGATTAAGCATCTGACTTCAGCTCAGGTCATTATCTCACAGTTTATGGGTTCGAGGCCTGCATCGGGCTCTGTGCTGACAGCTCAGAGCCTGGATCCTGCTTAGGATTGTATGTATTTCCTCTCTCTCTGCTCCTCCCCTGCTTTTGCTCTGTTTCTGTCTCTCTCTCAAAAATAAGTAAACATTAAAAAATTATTTAAAAAAAAGGAAAGAAAGAGAATCTATGCACATTCCTTTAGTCTAGGGGCTTATTTCCCCTGTGGTATTCAATATATTACCATAAAGTGTTTTCTGTCTTGTTTCTTCAATTGGGAATATTTTATGCTTCTGTTCTTATCATTTACATAGCTTTGTATGTGGTAGACAATAAATATTGGGTGGATACATAAATACCATGATTGACAGAAACCCATGAAACCATTCTTATAGTCTATTTCCAATGCTACTGTTCCTTTTCTTAGTACTTGATAGAATGCTGAACACCAGGAATCAACATAGCTAATCTTCTTTTTAAATTATTTTAATATTTATTTGTTTTTGAGAGAGAGAGAGAGAAAGAGAGAGAGAGCGAGCATGAACATGGGAGGGACAGAGAGAGGAGACACAGAATCAGAATCAGGAGACACAGACAGGCTCCAGGCTCTGAGCTGTCAGTACAGACCCCAATGAGGGGCTCCAACTCGCAAACCTTGAGATCAGTACCTGAGCCCAAGTCTGACGCTCAACCCACTGAGCCACCCAGGCACCCTGAACACAGCTAATCTTAATTGATGTAGATCTTTCTCACAGCTATTGGAACAATTTAAAATGTACATTTTTGATCAATTAAGATTTTCATGAGAACTGAGATATTTAATTGAGCTAATAAAACCAGTAAACCTATTAGAATATTCAGAAATCAAAGAGAACATTTGGAAAGCTTTTATAAGATACTTCCAAAATATTAATTGTTGTATACTTTATAAAATCTTTTCAGTATCCCTGCTGTTTGACAAACATCCAATTGATACATAAATTGATTGAGCCATAAAATACTTTATTTGATGATGCCCTATTTGTCATCTACTCATGGTATTCAGTAGATAGTATTTTCTTCACAAAAGTTGCTTGAATAGCTTTAATTTTATATCTCACTTTATCAATGTTTATGTTATACAAATTGCATTTCCAGCTAAGTTAAAGAATTTTTAAATGTCAGAGAGGTTCCCAGAACCAAAGTTTTAAAAACACTTTTGTTGGTGAAAATCTTTTATTAGTCTCAGGCTCTGCAGTTTTCAACTGTGGTTGATTTTAATTAAAGTTTAAAGAGAAAAAGAAACCATTGGAAAGATATTGGAACTAAATAATTCACTTCTGGTGAATAGGGAGTTTGCAGTTTGAGTTAATGGTATTCATTACACTGATTAAAAGCAGTGAGCCATTTTGCCCTTGTTTATTTTCCAAACCAGTGTTTTCAGTAATGGGGGTGGTTAGTATTTGATGTTTTATCTGATGAGGTATTTACTGATGGGCTGCTTTGACTTCTCTACTTAAATTGATAACCACTTGAAAGGAACTTATCAGACAAAAGGACAACTTCTTTTCTAGAGCTGGACCATTTATTCCAAGTTTAGACAGTGAAAAAACAATTGAGTAGCTTTTGTTGCCACCAGCTGTGCTATGGTTATTCGAACAAATGGAAGATTAAAGGAAATGTACAATCTCATTATATACAGCATTGCACAAAATAAGGATTCTTTTGCCTAATAAATATTGCATTTGTAGTTGAAGAACTTATAATTACGTGGATTTCAATTGCTATGATGAGCTTGCTGCTCTTTGAAGGCCCATGTGGGTCTATCAAAATTGAATCTTCTAGAATTTCAGAGAAAGTACTGCTGCAGGGATTGTAGCAACTATATGATTGTCTTGTAGATGTATGTATATATCTATACATAGTATATATAACATAAATATATACTGTATTATATATATGTACATATTCTATATAACATATATAGTATGTTTATAGTAATTATGTATACACATACTACATATACACACATACATATACATATATTCCAAAATAAATAGTTTGAAAAATAAAATGAACCCTCTAAACTCTGAAAAATTACATCTTTTATTGAGGAATTCCAGTGATTAATGTCATTTGGCTACTCAAGGGCTTTGGAAAAAATGAGAAGTGGGTGTTTCAATGTTTTAAGAGGTAATTTTCCAAGCAATTGAGCAAGTAGTTAAAAATACCTTGTTTTCATTTTCTTGCCTGAGACAATCCTAATCTCTAACAGTCTGAAAGAGAGTAGAAGAAGCCACATTGAAGAGGGTCTGAAATCTGTGCCCCAAGATATAAAATCCTGCCAGGCTTTAGAGTTCATTGATCAGTATATGGAGTAACTGTGTTTGAAATATGAGTATGGAAACTGAGATTGGCTCATTCTAGTTTGGCAATTATCTTGACCTAAATATGTACTTCATGGAGACTTTTGGTATACCTGTTCATTTTTTTATAACTTATTAAATGTTATCATTAGGAGAGATGCACTCTTGAGGGTGATGGAGCTGGACAAACTGCACAAAAGGGCTAGACCAGGGGGTCTGAACCTCTGCAATTTTGTTATTGAACTTTTGGGTTCCATAATTGTGGTGGCTAGTTATGTGCACTTCAGGATGTTTACCAACATCTGTGGCCTCTGCAGGCCAGTAACGCTATCCCCCCACACTCTAACAACCAAAAATGTCTCCAAGCATTGCCGGATGTCCTCTGCAAAGCAAAACTGTCCCAGTTGAAAATGACTGTGACACACACTGAGCTCCTGGCAAATGTTTTTGGATACATTCATCTCTATCCTCTGTGCCTCTGAAAGGGCCTGGAATAGAGCTGGTTTTCAGTAAGTGTTTGCATACATTTTTTTAAAACAAGTGACTTAGGGAAGAACGGTGGTTTATTTTCCTATCACTTTTTCTGCCATTAAGTTCACATGTTGTTAGTAGAACAGGCATAAAATGAAAAGACTATGCTCTTTATTTATAAAGAGAAAATAAAGTCAGAAAAATACCTGAATGCCTACCAATGATAGAAAACAGCCAAGTTAATATGGCACATTTTTTCTGTGGAATATTACACAGTCATAAAATAAGTCTTTTAAATGATACTGTTTTTGTAAAACGTAGGTTATAAACCTAAAGAATGATTTGTTTTGAATACACACACATATGTAAATGCATTATTTTTAGGTAAAAAGAACAAGAAGGGGAATGCTGAAATATCAGTCATGGTTGCTTCTGGAAATATGATTAGATTTTCTGTTTACCTTCTGAATCATTACTGAAAAGTGCCTTCTTTTTCTTTGGTCTTTAGAAAAGCCAAATAAAATAGAAAATAGCTAAATCTGCATGGATTTTATATCATGATTCAAACTGGCATTTTGTTCAATTTTTAATGAAAAGACAAAAATAAATTCCAAGCTTTACTATTTTTGAATTTCAGTTACCCAAATTTTCTTCTAATTATATCATTTGATTTCCCTTGTATATTGTTATTTGGCAAGAACTAATGTAGCATTAACATTGATTTGGTATACTAAACACATTCTGGAAATAATATTTAGTATTAATGGAAATTCTTTAAAATGTTTAACAAATAAGTTCTACAAAGTTTTTCTGAATTACAAATATCCCAATGTAATACTTACCATCCCTCACCATTGTTGCTTGTCAATATCTTATGGTAAAATTTTCTTGTAGAAATTATAATTAGGGAAGGAAATGTAGATGCTGTAAGTATACAGTGTATGCTTTTACAGAATGGTACGTTTTGAGTTATTAGTTTCATATATGTGACTGTATACCTGCATGTAACTGTATACCTACCTCTGTGTAGATATGTATATTGAAGTGAAATTATAGAGGAGCTATTTGTGAATTAGTCCCAGTGTTTTGTCTAAGTACATTTTAGGTACATACATATTCTCTTAGAGAAGATCCACAGCTTAGAACATTAGAAGTTCTCATTTCTGCCTTCCTTCAGAAAGTCCATGTATTTCAGGCTGCCATATGTTTGAGTAAGAAGTCAAAGACCAAATGTTTGGTATTTTCCCCTTTGTTTCCTGGATCTTCAAAATGCTGTGATCTTACATTTTGTGCACCCCATGACTTTCCTTCAGGCTGAACACCTTTTTTTCTTTTAGTTCCTAAGTATTCTTCAAGTATTAGTTTTAACAGCACTTCCTCAAGATGGGCATTCCATGATGCCTTCTCTCTCGGGTTCCCAACTGTGCTCATAGTGCTCTGTATTACCCTTATCACAACATTTTAATACAGAATGATGAGTCCTTATTTCATATCTGTCTTCTGCAGGAGCCTATAAGCTTCTGTGACGGTGGAAGTCAGACACATTCCATTTACCATCTATTAAAGCGCCCAGCATATGGACTGAGCTTAACAAATACTTGATAAATCATTGTGTGACTGCATGAAGGAAGAAGTCTTAATTCCAAACTACATGGGAGGAAAGAGTAAGATGCATGAGAAACAGTTCTCAGATAATGTAAAGTAGTATATATATATATATATATATATATATATAAACATTTAATACATATGAAATATATTTAAAATATTAAATATAAAGTGTATGTGTGTTACAGTAAAACCCCTTCAGAGTCAATAAGATCTAAGGATAATTTTTTGACAATAAATAATTCTAGATCCTTTTTATTATGAATCATTTTTTAAAAAATTATTTAAAATTTTTCTTCCTTGGTTTTAGCTCTCTCCTTGAAAAGTTGCCTTCTTCAACATTTTCTGTCCTTCCTTAGTTTTTTAAAAAATTGATTTCTAAAATTTTGGTTAATTCTGGCTTGAATTTTTCTCCTATGTTAATCTTACCTTATTTGAAATTAAAACAAAATAATGCCCAATAATATGTTTATGGTTTACCATCATTATAGAATTTTATTTCTCACATAAATGTCACAACATTTTGTCATTCATATTTTCATAATCAAAATACATATAAGGAGCCCTAAATGTATAATGAGCTCTGGATACAAAGATCAAGAAGATATGTTTTCATAGTTAGAAAATACAACTGAAGATATCTGTAACATTTGCCACACACAAAAAAGGAACCTAGGAATAAATCTAATAAAAGATACAAAATACCTTCATGTACAAAGATGATCTTTAATGAAAGTCATTTAAAAAATATTCAGGTAAATAGAGAAAGATACTCTTCTCATGAATTGAAATAATCATTGTTGGGGCACCTGGGTGGCTCATTCAGTTGAGCGTCCAACTTCAGCTCGGGTCATGATCTCATGGTTTGTGCATTCGAGCCCCGGGTCGGGCTCTGTGCTGACAGCTAGCTCAGAGCCTGAAGGCTGCTTCAGATTCTGTCTCCCTCTCTCTCTGACTTTCCCCTGTTCACGCTGTCTCTCTCTCACTCTCAGAAATAAATAAAAAACATTTAAAATTTTTTTTTAAAAAAATATTTGTTATTAAGTTGTTAATTCTCAAACTGAGCTATGGATTCAATGAAGTTCAAATCAAGTACCCAACAGAAATTTTTTATGGAATTCAGCAAGCTAACTGTCAAATTTATGTGAAAAGAAAGAAAAGGCAATCTTGAATTAAAAGAACAAAGTGGGAAGAATGGCATTCTAACATACCTAGACTTCTTATAAAACCATAATATTGTACATTATGCAAAGCCAAATGTATTAGACTGCATCACACAGAAAACACCAATTTATACATGGAAACCAGATATTTGACAGATGTGGCATTGCTTATCATCAGATGGATGAATTATTAAATATATGGCACTGAGACAAAAAATTGGATTTGTATCCCTACTTCGTAAAAGCACGAAAGCAACTTCAGATGAATTAAGGATTTAAATTTGAAATGCAAATTGGAGAATATGGTATAGAGTGTGGAAGAATTTTCTAAGCAAAATACGAAAGCACTAACTTGAAGGAAGGGATTGATAATTATGAATAATAATTACTATTAAATTTAAAATTTATAAAATAAAAGAGAAAAAAGAAACAAGTCAAAGACTGGGGAATGATATGTGTGACATAAATATGATCAAGTATTAGCATTCAGGATATCAAAAAGAAAGAAAATAACCCATGAAAAACAGGACAAATAAGAGTAGTCAATTTTGATAAAATGAAATCTAAATGGCCACTAAACAACTAAAATCAAGATCGGGGAAATGTAAATTAAAGCTACAATGTTATACAATTGCATACACCCATCAGCTGTCAGTTTGACAAAATAATAAAGTTCAACAATACCAAGTGGTTGTGAAGATATGGAGCAGTGGGAAATTTCACCATACTGGAGAATGTAAATTAGTACCACTGAAGAGAGCAATGTATTCATACATATGTAGTCAAATTGTGCACTTTGTAAGGGGCCAGTCAGCAATTCCACTGGGAGGTGTAATCCCATGGAGATATGTACACAAAGTGACAAATACAGAAATGTTTATTTCAGCATTATTCACAAATCAAATATCCATTACTAGTAAAATGGATAAATAATTTGAGATATTTTCATGCAATGGAATAGTATGTGGCTATGATAGTGAGTGAGCTAGGCATATATAATCATATATGAAATCTCAGAAATATGTTCACACTGCTATATATTTTTTAAGGTTACACACATGAAATCAAAGGCGTGTTTAAGAGCAACAAATATAAATTCTTTTTTTTTTTTTTTTTTTTACAAATAGTTTATTGTCAAATTAGTTTCCACATAACACTCAGTGCTCATCCCCACAAGTGTCCTCCTCCATGCCCATCCCCCCCTCCCCCCCACATCCATCAGTCCTCAGTTTT
>NW_024082542.1:0-31581 GCF_003009895.1 Hyaena hyaena
GTCTTTCTATGCACTGAGCGGAGGTTTTCCCCCCTCCGAGTGGAGGTTTTTCTGTTTCGGACTCTCTCCTTTTCCCCTCTCACTCCCCGTAGAGGGTAGAGGGGGATCATCTCCCACCCTGGAGTCTCCGATCCCGGCCCGATTTTATCTTCCCCGGTTCGCACTCAAGTTAGAAGGCTCTCTCAGTGGATTCAGTGTCCTTTTTCTCCCAATCTCTCAGGTTTTGTAAGGTTTCCAGTGGCTTCAGATCTTTTCTGTGTGATGTATGGGCGCGAGTGCAAGTACGGAGCTCCTTACTTCTCCGCCATCTTCTTTGATGAATTCCAAGGGAGAATATTTTTAAGATCATCCATACCTTTCTAACAAATGGGTTTGTCATTCAGAAGCAGCCATGCAAAAAAAAAAAAGAAAGAAAAGAAAAGAAAAAATAGTGGAATGATCTGTTAAAGGCTCAGCTAAGGTGCCAGCTTAGGAGCAACACACTGAAGATTTAAGACTCTGCCCTCCAAGATGCAATGTAGACGCTACACCAATACTTGACATGTGGTGCTATGTCTCCAATAACTTGAATACAAAAGTTCAAGGACAAAGAGGAATATGAGTGTCCCTCTTATCATCACACTCAATGGCCCACTTGTGGCATTTGTACTTTCAGTCCCACAACCCTAGGCTCTGTTGGATTCAGGTTCCAATTCCCAGAAGAAGAACACTTGCCAGAGGATGCCATGGTGGTTCCACTGAACTAGAAGCTGTGCCTACCACTAGGATCCCTTGAACTCTCCATGGCAATGGCCACCACAGAAAGGAGTTACAGTACTGGCTGAGGTAATCAACCTTGATTACCATGACATCCTAGGGTTGCTTCTACACAATATCTAAGAATACAGACATTCACTAAGATATCTCATAGTATTTGTTTTATATAGAAATTATTTATGTGACTTGTCATGCATTTCTTCCCAGAGCCACACATACACAATCATGGGGGGCCTTAGTTGGCTTCTATTCCGTATCTAGCCTTGGGCTCAGAAGTGGCCCTTCTATTCCTGATGCCAGGAGGGATTACCATGCCTCACCAACTTGAGCCAGACCAGGCTGGCTCCCTGGAATGGATTAGGGAGAGAAGGGAAATATGCAGATACCCAGACTCCTAAGACTGTGAGATATAATAAAAGAAACAGGAAAACCAGCTCTCTCAGGACTGCACATAGGCAAACTTAATGACTAACCATAAATCATAATCAGGATTGTCCCCTGAATCGGGAGTCCAACAGGGCTGTTCAACATGTGGCTTCCCCAGGCAGAAGTCTGGATGTTGTTAAGTACCTTATTTGATGCATTAAGCCTTTGTTCTCTATGCTTCTCTCCCTCTTTATGTTTACTTATAATTGTTTATTTCCTTTTATTCCCTTTCCCTTATAATTAATAAATTCTTTCTCCACAAAACCAGAAGTGTGGTTATCGTGAATACTTACCATTATTCAGAATAATATATATTTCTATACCCCTACTAACTGTCAATGGCCAATTAGAACAACGATTATCCAGTAACACAGGGCAACAAAGGGCTTAAAATCTTCAGTGAAGGTCTAGGTCACCAGTGAAGGTCTGGGTCACCCCACTAGGCAAGCATACCAGTGGAAGAACTTGCAGAGGGTGTGGAACTCTATGACAGATGGTGGAGGAGAGAAATGATAGGGATCAATTATATCCTCAGGACCCACTGCAGGAGCAGGGACTGAAGTAGCTTTTCACTGACCTTCCTGCCTTACCTCTTCTAGGAAAATGCACCTTGAAAGGGACTCTGTGACAGTTTGGCCTTGCACCTCTACTTTCCTGGAAGATGCCCTCTTGTTCTAACAAACAAGCAAACAAACAAAAAATGTTGTTCCCATATTTTAGTTTGTGAACGCGATACAACTAGAGGGCATAAATAGATCTCAATGGTTCAAGGGGCAGACCATAAGACATCTTTTTGCAATTTACAGATTGTGCTGGCTTCACTTATCCTCCAGAAAGCTGCCATCACAACCAACATTCTCAGAATTGTTGTTATTTTGGGACCAACCAGCCACCACGCTGGAGTCCCTGTCTTCTCCTGTCTCTTTCAACCTGAGATTCAGATGAAATGCCACACCAAAGAGCATTTGTTTTGGCTTCTAAGAAGCTGCTGAAGATGTTGGTGTAAACCAGTAGTGCTGAAGGGCAAACTGTGGGGCAAACTTTGACCAATAAGAGGAAAGAGATGGAAAAGAACCAAGTAGATAAATTCTCTTTTCCTCCCTCCAATGGAATGTTCTCAAAAGTGATTTCACCATGCAGCCTGGCCAAGTGGGTTGACCTGCTAAGTGACTTGCTATCTCTTTCAGCTTCTTGTGAAGCAATAGCCTGTGTGTTACCTTGCCCTGCTTACCATCCTTCCCTGCCTCACTTTCTTTTTCTCTCACTCTTGCTGCCCTGGACTTGCTCTCATATAAAGCATCAGTACCTAGTCCTTGCCTCCGATTCTATTTTCTAGAGAACCCAGGTTAAGCAAGTACATTATTCAGACTCCTTTGATGTTAGATATGCCCATGCAACTGAATTCTAACCCAGGAAATACAAGAAGAAATTATGTATCCCACTTCCAAAGTTGACACATACAAATTTGCTCTTTTCTATACAAACAAACTAGAAAGGAAAAAGAAAAAGAAACACTGGAGTCATTTTGAAGCCTCTACATGGCAGAGGCTTTGTTAGCCTGCGTCCCTGAATGGCAGTGGAGGAGAGCAAGGTGCTCACTTGTGCACATTCCCACTACGGTTACATGAGCAAAAATTAAGCTTCTATTACGTTTGAAACATACTTGAGGTCTATTGGCCACTGCAACCAGCATACCCTGGTTAACAGGCTTAATCCAGCAACTATTAAAGTTATTAAACCAGTAACTACAAATAGTAAAGATCAAGATTCTAAAAATGACATGATGAAAAAGCTACGAGTCACATTTTCCTCCTATTTTTTACTGCCCACTTGCCTGAAACCCTATCTCATTTGTAAATTTGTGTAAATGAATAAAGCAATAAAGTCACAATTCATTTCTCCAAAATTTACAGTTAACAGGTCTTCCTTAAAAGCCATTCCCACCCAATCACCCTTCAACCCCTCTTCTCACACCTTCAGAAAAAAAAACCAAATGATCTGAACTGGTAGGTGTTCATCCTAGGAACGCAAGAGAAACTAAGTGAGATGCAGTTGTTGATACTACCCTACCTCTTCCTTCCTACCCTTACATGTTACCAACAAATGAGAGCAATTTTTCTCTAAACTGTAGAAAAGTCCCCATGCAAAGAGTACCTCATTTCTGATATTACAGTAATTGATGCCCTCATCTTAAAGACTCAGGAGGACAGCGTGGCACATAACCATGACACCCATTTGCAATCGCTGTTTTATCTCTTATACAAACCACTCAAATATCTCCACCCACTTCATTCTCTTTCTCCCTCTTGGTACCCACGTCATCCCTCCCTAAAGGTAAGCTTGTGGTCTAGTGGAAATAGTAGAGTTCTTGCTTTTCTCTCCCAGCTCTGTATTCAGTAAGAAGGAATAGATGCTGGGTCGGTCATGTGCTACCAACGGATGGCAGCAGCATACCAGAGAAGCTGTGAAAATGAGAAACAATCCAAACCAAAGACCAAGGCGGAAGATGGGTCAGGAATACAGGATGAAGTCAACATCTGTGGCTTCTGCTGGAGGGAAAGGAATAGTTGATAGATCTTGCTAGATCTCAGCCTCGCTAACAGGACACCTTAAATGGAGGATAAACTGTACATTACCTTTACTTGTTCATTCCACATATACTCACAGGGAAATTACGATGCTTAGAACTTACTATACACCAGGCGCAATCACCAGTGCAGTGTACAAGATAATTAGATGTGTGCTTTGATGGAGCTTGTAGGCTAGTCTAGAAACTCCATACTGCACTTTCAACATGCTAAGGGTACCAGGGGATTCATTTCCACCGGCTCTCTTAAGAAAAATAAATTGTAAAAGTGATCATTATTACTATCCTAAACATCACTTATAAAACTTCTAAAAGCATCCTCTCATGGTTAAGATATAATTCTCAAGACCCTGGCTTCTGAACTAAAAATCAAAACAGAAGTTCTGATAAATTGAAATTCCCTACCATCTTTCCCGTTCTTTCCTCTCCTAATGTCTTAAAAACGCTCTCTGATGGTTAAAAATGAATCTTTTCATCGTATCAGGAAGAGACGAAATTGTGAGGCTTGAAATTGTGCTAGATTAGTGCACAGATAGAACACATCTTTTTTCTGATTAAAATATCAGGTACAGGCTGGACAAAGGCAAATGCCAGGAAATTTCATTCTTCATAGACGGTGTTTTGCAAATGCAAGACTGCTCTCGCAGGGAGAATGGGAACAATGGCTGGTTCTTCTCTCAGAAAGACAAAGCTCAGACACAATGGGGCATCGTGGGCACAGCCTGACTGAGGAGTGGGATGAGGGGAAAGGAAGGGAGTCAGTCACGGCACATATTAAAAGCAACCCTGGCTGTGATAATGGCTTGGTGGTTATATTCTTTTTAATATCCTTATCAGAGATGCATCGTGATACACTGATGTCTGAAGCAATATGAACCTAGAATTTGCTTTAACATATGTCATTAAAAAGGACCACAAAATGTTGATATTTGTTAAAACTAGGTCATGGGTACATGGGTAAAATCTATATTGTGTGTTCGAAAATTTTCATGATAAAATATTTTTTAAAGAGCTACACACTGCCTCAGAAAGTTGTATACAGCTGAGGTACCAAGCTGTAAGCCTCTAACTGTAGCAGCTGTTACAGCACCAATAAATAGAAAATTCATGAACCTTTATTGCTCATCGTCACTGAGACGTTGCTGCATAGTGTGAGGAGGTTCCTCATATTTGGGGAGGAGGGTCCTGATGCAGTAAAAAGTAGGATGGCAGTCGCTCTTTGTTGTGGGACCTCAGAGGCGGCAGGCTGCTTTAGGAAGAAGCTGAACTACTCCTTCCCAGCTACTTACTGCCAGAAACTCATCGAAGTGAACAATGAATGCAAACTCCGTACCTTTTATTATAAGAAGCAAACAGCCATGGAAGTTGCCACCGATGCTCTGGGTGAACAATGGAAGGATCACACGGTCCGAATTAGTGGTGGCAATGACAAACAAGGCTTCTCCATGAAGCAGGTGTCTTGACCCATGGCCATGTTCACCTCCTGCTGAGTAAGGGGAATTCCTGGTACAGACCAAGGAGGACTGGAGAAAGAAAGCACAAATCTGGGGTTGCACTGTGAATGCCCATCTCCAGGTTATCAACTTGGTCCTTGTAATAAAAAGGGAGAAAGATATTTCTGGACCACTGATACTGCTGTACCTCATCACCTGAGGCCTAAAAGAGCTAGCGGAAGCCAGAAACTTTTCAATCTCTCTAAAGAAGATGATGTCCACCAGTATGTTGTGAGAAAGCCCCTGAATAAAGAAGGTAAGAAAAGTACAATCAAAGTGCCCAAGGTTCAGCATCTTGTTACTGACACACAAATGGTGCAGTGCTCTGAAGAAACAACAAAGTAAAATTAGGAAGAGGCTGCAGAATATGCTAAACTTCTGGCCAAGGGAAGAAAGGAGGCCAAAGAAAAATGCCAGGAACAGACTGCCAAGAGACAGGGGCTGTCCTTGCTGAGAGCTTCTACCTCTAAGTCTGAGTCCAGTCAAAAACAAGATTTTCAGGGCTCCTGGGTGGCTCAGTCGGTTGAGCATCTGACTTCACCTCAGGTCATGATCTCATGGTTCATGAGTAGGAGTCCTACATCAGGCTCTGTGCTGTTCGCACAGACCCTGCTTCAGATCTTCTCTCTCCCTCTCTGTCTACCTCCACCTCTCTCTCTCACTCAAAAATAAATAAATATTAAAAACAATTTTTTAATGTTTATTTTTGAGAGACAAAGACAGAGTGTGTTCAGGGGAGGGGCAGAGAGAGAGTGAGAATCCAAAGCAGGTTCCAGGCTCCAAGCTGTGTGCATAGAGCCAGATGTGGGGCTCGAATTCATGAACCATGAGATCATGACCTGAGACAAATTTGGATGCTTAACTGACTGAGCCACCCAGGCGCCCCCAGACATTTTTTTTAAAAACCTAAAAAAAAACCCAAAATTTTCTATAATAACAACAAATAAGATCAGACATTAAAAAAAATTGGATCACAGCCTTTATTCTCTACACAAACTTATCCCCAATGCCACCTGTCTGCTTCTCACTATAGTTGACAGAATATCAGAATCTTGTTCTTTACCGCTCCTGCAGCTTCAATACTTTACTCACCACAACAGGTATTTTCTTGCTGACCAACTCGTATTTACCTAATTCTACTATTTCCATGTGTTACATCCCTATCCAAACACATGTACATGGCCGCCTCTACCATGTACCAATATACCAATGATATATTTCCCATTCACATTACTTAAGCTAACAATAATTATTTTTCCATATCATGAATCTCTCCCAATCTGTAATAATGATACTCCCACCAGTTACTGTTTATTTTTTCCTAAAGAAAATGAACCCACATCTGCATTGGCCCAAACCATTCTCTCCAGCCAGTGTTCCCTCACTTCCCAACCCCCACAGGGGCCCAGCCCACAGCTGGGCTGACTGTAGGCAAATAGTCTGCAGTTTCGCTTATGGAGCTACTAACTAAATACTGGGATTTAAGCATGAATAGTTCATTCATTGATCCAATAGACAATTGTTAAGCTCTTATTGTGTGCCATGCATTACATCTACAAAAATAAGTCAACTAGATATCAACCTTGAAGTAGGTCAAAATCTAGCATGTGAGATAAGTGCAAAAACAATTACAATAGTTTGTAGGAAAACATGCAGTTAGATATGTATGCTAGGTAGAGTGGCAACAGCGAATATACTCACTTCAACCTTTGAGAATTAGGAGGTATAGCCAAGAGGACTGTGCTTCCAAAGATGAAAAAAATTCCTGGTTTTGCCTCTGGAAAGTAGAGTAGCAGTTTGTTAGGCATGCGTAAGAAAGCTCAGACATAAATTATAAAAATTCTGTGAAGCCAGAACGAATAAAGGAAAGTCATAAGAGATGAGGCTGGAGGAAAAGAATATGAAGGTTCTTAATGCTATAAACCTTGAGATATATACCACAGAAAATAGAAAGTCACTGAAAGCTTTTAAGCGGGGCTGTCAAACAATAATACTTGCATTTTAGAAAAACTTCCCTGTAATAGAGTAGGGGATGACTGTGAAGGCTTGGGGCGAGGCAAAGGAGTGGCTCCAAGATGATCGTAGCTGTCCAGAGGACAGAAGACATACACCGGAATAAAGGAAATGGCAGGGAAAGTGGACTGGAATGGCCCATAAATGTATTTACCAGCTTTATATAAACCTTTATTCCTCCCCCAAAAGAGTCTATTTCCTCTAATAAGTTACCCTGAGAGACTATCCGGGAAAATTGAGGAGCAGAGAACAAATAACTAGAAAATCTGCAAGAATATTTGCCTTCTGTGCCCTATTACTCATTCCTACAGACTTTCTCCCTTTTTCTCCCTCCCCATAAAGCCCTCAGCAAGTTCAAGTTTCTCCCAGCCATTTATTGGCTCCTTCCTTTGTAATTTTTTTAAAAGCTTATTTTTAAGTAATCTCTACTAACATGGGGCTTGAACTCACGACTCCAAGATCAAGAGTCGCGTGCTCTACCAACTGAGCCAGCCAGGTGCCTCGCTTTCTAATTTTGAGCTCTGACCTTTACTGCTCTTCAGCTGTTGGGTTTATACTGCAAAGGCTCCTAGTTCTAGAATTATAGCTACATAGACCAAAGGCATCTGCCTGAGTGGACAAGAATGTGACAATGACAAGTAGCCACTGCAATACACCGAAGTCAAGACTGATTTTGACAAGAATAAAACCTTTCTGCCTGCTGCCCCTATCTTATGGGATTTTTAGGGTTTGGAGAAATAGCCATGGTCTGTCTTAAAAATCATGAATGCCCATGTGAGATCGAATGCCGTTTAGATGAATGAGCCATTTATAGTGATGGTTCATATAACAGAATTATTCAGTTGGTTGCTCTGGAATTCGTTCATTTTATTTTTAAAGTTAATGGAAGTTAGCTTTGTTGAAATATTCAGCAAACTTTGTTGAGAAATTAAGTTCCAGGGGATAAGATCCTAGACAAGCGTTAGTAGGCACGGCCAAAGTGTCAGGAACTTTATATGTTTAATTAAGTGTTCATTGATCATTATTCTAAGATAAACATTGATGCCTATGACAGTTCATTCTTTGAGAGAAACAAGTCAGGTAATTCTTCAAGGCAGACAATTCCAGAACATGACCTAAATGTTATTTGGTAACATGCTAAGTGGGATTCCTACCACCATTTCTACAAGGTCAACGTGTATTTTGGCTACTGCATCTTTTTCTTTCTAGGGCCTTGACCACTTCTGCTCCTCCCCTGCCTCTGTCCCCCAAACTCCAAAAGCTAAGATACTGTTTACAGCTTTCCTCAGCATCCCACTTCTGCATTTCCCCCTGGTCAGCAACTTTTCCAAACTATCTCCTCCTCCAAAACTGCCCTTTCCTCCTCCACCAAACGAGACCACTACTTCTTCTCAGCTAGGTGTTAAAGGGGAAGCATTCAAAATGCCTGATCAAAACTAGTTCACACTGAAATATAGGTGGGAGGAGTCTTAACTTCCACAGAAGTTTTTAGAAGAACTTGTTACTCCAAATGAATCTCTGGTGAGATGCATGAGGGAATTATTTTGGGGGTGTGGGGAGGTTAGAGTTCTTGCTCCTTTCTTCATACTGACCAGAGCCCTTATACCCAATTTTTCTCCCTCATAAAGATTCCTACTGACAACACATGCTATAGCCCCAGTCCACCAGGTTACTAATAAAGAACCTCAGTAGGAAACCTGACTTGGCTTCAAAGCTCTTACAGTCTATAGTTGAGTTTCCTCTCCGAAGTCATGTGAACTTTTTCTAGATAAGCTTCTATGGCTTCTAGCAAAGATAAAAGTTATACTGATTATCTCTTGCACTGTTATCTCTGTCAAATAGCAAAATATTTAGCTTGAAAGAAAGTTAATATTAGATAAGAATAGCGGGGAAGCAGTGCCACATTGCATGCCCTATGGAGAGAGTAAGTTAATACAGAAATCCAATAAAGGAGTGAGATGCATCTTTATGACATTACATTTTAACGTCAGCTCATTATGTACAGATAAACCTTCCCTTTATGAATCCCAAACATTACCCACAAAATAGGGAACAAGTAGGAAGCCCCCGTGAGCACACATGCTTCTCACTAGTGACCTTATGCAAGTTCTGCAGCCAGCCCAAATTGCTGTCTTTTCATTGCACACCACATGACGTCATGGTTTGCATTCAGGGGCCACATTTTAAGGAAAAAAAATGTTCCTTTTAATACTAAACATGCTTGGCTTTGACCATAAACAGTGGAATTCCTTCCAATTAAACATCGAGACAAAGAGAGTCCACTGATTATTTGGGTTTCTTTCAAAGAGCTCTAATTCTATCTTCACAGTATCTCCAAGGTATAAACAGTCTCTCTCTCTCTCTCTTTCTCTCTCTCTCTCTCTCTCTCTCTCTCGTCTCTTCGGCACTCTTTCCCACTAAGACAGAACTCAACTTCCCGACTAGATGTGCCAAGTCCCAAACCAGTGCTATATCCCTACTACAAAACCTAAAAAGCAAGCCTAAAATTCATAACAGGCCCCTAGAAAATCAGACCTTGGATATAAGGCCAAGTTCCCCTACCTTGTCACTCAACAAATCCATGGGGAGTTTCTTTCCTGTGCCAGGTATTAGCTAGACTCAGGTGATACAAAGGTGAAGGATAACACAGAGTCTCCGCCTTCCCCTTGGCTGGGCTCACAGTTTAATGACAGAAACAGGCAGCTACAATACAGTGTAATGGCTGTTGTGACAGAGAGATAGGTCACAGGTCAAGGGCACATGGGGCGGGGGCATCGACCTCACCTAAGAGTCAGGGAGGGAAACATCAGAAAAATTTCTTAGTGAAGAAGGCATCATGTAAGATGAAGGATTTTTTACTTCTGGGTTTTTTTCATTATTTTTTAATTTTGTACTTCCAAATGGTTTCAGGCTGACATAAAAAGTTGCATGAATGATACAAAAGATGCTCATATTCCCTTTCTCCAGCGGTGCTAAATGTTATACCAATTATGCTCTCTCATATACATGGTACATATATGTACAAATATACATTTTTAAAGTCATTTGAGACTAACTTACAGAAATTATGTCCCCTTTACTCTTAAATACTCCAGTGTGTATTTCCTAAAAGCAAGGACTTTCTCTTCCATAGCTTACAGTTAGCAAAATCAGGAAATTAATACTATCTCATACTACCGTCTTATCTACAGACCTTATTCAAATTTCACCAATTGTCCTGACATACACTTTGTAAATGTAATAAAATAAATAAATACAAAATACAAAAAATACAAAAATACAAAAATAAATAAATAAATAAATTCCTCGCTCATGCACTGCATTCAGTTGTCTGTTTAGTACCCTACTGTCTGGAACTGTTCCTTTGTCTTTTCTGACCTTGTCATTTTTGAAGCACACCATTGAGTTATTTAGTAGAATGACCCTCAATCTGGTTTTGTCTGATATTTTCTCATTATTAGATTTAGCATAAGCATTTTTGGCCGAAATGCCACAGACTTGATTTTGTGTTTTTGAGATGAGTTTTGGAAAATGAAGAGACATCAGCCTGCATAACCTATCACTACTGTAATTTGTATTTACATTCAGACTTGGGAGGAAGGAAGGTGGAGAGCAAAGGGAAAGGCTATACTATTAGTAGCTAATATTGATCAAGTACTTATTAAGAGCCAGGCACTGTTCCAAATGCATTTTATAAGTTAGCCCAATTATCCTCAGAACAAATGGTCTTTTCCCATATTTCAGATAAGAAAGACTGACGTACATAGAAACGACAAAGCTAACAAACGGAGCCACCAGGTTTCAAATCCAGACATACTGACTCTACTGTCTATACTGTCAGTAGAAGAGATTTAGTGAGGACAAACATCTTACAAAAAGAAAGGCTTGCATTGAGTTCAGAACCAGCTGGTCCAAGCAACTTCTGTAGAGATTGTGGCTTATGGCTGTGGCGCTCCCGCCCCCTGCTGGCTGCAGTCACACATTGCATGCCTTTCACTGCTTTCTGCTCTATTGGCTGGAGCGCCTCTATGCAGAACCATGATCACTGAAATTTCTGCAGAATAGAATTATGCCTGACCTATGAACCTGCGTCAGGAAGAATTTGGCACCCTTTCCATTCTTCTTCTCTGTGCCCCTCAGCCCCCTGCCACATTCTAAAGGTTGCTCAGCAGAATAAATCCTAAGCCCTGTTCTCACCAACTTCTTTTATGAAACTTCCCCAGAGAATTTTTTTTTTAAACCATGACAAATGTGGAATCCACTGAAGCAGTAAGGAAGCTAAAGTTAAATTAATCAGAGTACAATCCCCAGACAAGACAATCATTGCAGCCGAGGAAACCTGTAGGGAGGGTGTTTGTCCTTGGAAAATATTTGAAAAAGATCCAGTGCAGCTGAAGCAAATCATCTCACAGTGGGCTCTGAAGAGCCACAGAGGATCAAATCACTAGGCAAATAAGACGATGGAGAGGAAAAATTCCCCTGAATGAATCATAAGCAGCCTCTATTTTCAATCAAATTCTCCTTCTCTTCAGAGGTAAATGCTAGTCCCTTTCAGATTCAAAAACCCCTGGGGCTTTCACAAAATTCCATTGTTTTCTCTAGTAAGGGGAAGAAGTAGAGGTAAAAGCCAGGAGACAATTCAATGGCAGCCTTTAAAGGATAGCACTCTGACTGATTCCATATACCAGAAATAGGCCTGACAATTAAAAAAAGAAGAAGAATATATATTTAAATTCCCAAAATATATTCTATTGGAAAATTTGCTCATTCTGCCTTAATGGCAAAGACAGATAAGTCCATGGCCATTATTAAACCACTTCTAAGCCCTTTGCTAGAGAATACGGACGCAAGGAGGTCCCGTGTGAGTATTAAGTTGATAACTTCTAGACACCTGTCTATCTGTCAGGTTTGGAGGGACACAAATACATTTGCATACTGATATTACCAAGCAGAGGGCTGAAACCTTTGCCCCCAGGTTCAATCAACTCGGTTAGATAAACGCTTCCTGGGGGGTGATTAGGCTAAGCAAGCCTGTTACTTCAAGGTCTTCTTGTTTATTTTAATAAAGCATCAAGAGTTCCTTGAAGGATTAATCAGAAGTCCCCACTTTCAGTCTATCTGGAAACTTGTACCCCTTATCAGTTACCTCTTGCCACAACAGTGCTGCATAACAACCACCAAAGCTCAATGGCATCCAGAATTAAGCATTTATTGCTCTCGTGTCTGAGGTAGTCAACCAGAATGGCCTTGCTGATGGTATTGCCTGGGCTCTCATATGTCTCGGGGCTGATGAGACTATGTCCTACATCACCCATCACACTAGGCTAATATTGTTCTCATGGGAGTGTTCTCAGCAAGTGAACCTATGGGAAACATGATGCCTTTTTCGACCTCAGACATAGCATGCTGTCACTTCTATATTCCATGGGCCAAAGCAATTGATCAGATATGTCCACATTCAAGGGAAGTAGACCCTTTGTATTGGAGGAAATGCAGTCTTGGGGCAAAAGGTGTAGATACAGGGATGGGTTAAAGACTTGAAGCCCTGATGGCTCAGAAAATACAATTGGCTGGGAACTCTCCACATTCCCAGCATACTCTTCCTTCACATATATTCTTCTCAATGGATGAACTACAGACTGTGCTCCCTAGATTGTCCTGATAATATTGAATATAAAGGAAATTCTCAACCTTGAAGATAACTTTTCTACATTGAGATCTGGAACACCTCAGCTACCTGAAGATATTTTATCAGAGCCTTTGGATCTGACATAAATTACTACTTAAGACCAACAATGTCTCATTGATATCTGGTCCCAACTTCATTCTAGAGCAGTCTTGAATTTAAGAAAAAGCAGAAAAATGTCACTGATGTTGTGTCCTACTATATTACAACCTTTGGTCAAAAAATATACATCTAAAGGGGCGTCTGGGTGGCTCAGTTGGTTAAGCATCTGACTTTGGCTGAGAGCCTGGAGACTGTTTCGTTTCTGCGTCTCCTTCTCTTTCTGTCCCTACCCCACTCATGCACACATGCTCTCACTCTTTCTTTCTCTCTCTCTCTCTCAAAAATAAACATTAAATATATATATACATATACATCTAAAATGTCTTAAATTGCAGACATGTGTGATATAAGTTTTTAAAAATTAGGGTACCATAGGTTAATTTCTTGATCAATTGCAATAGGAATCTTTCTGGGTAAAAATCAAAACACACACACTATCTGAAAATCTTTTTACTTGAAGAAAGGAACTAAGAACCCTGTGTATATGTGTGTGTGTGTGTGTGTGTGTGTGAGAGAGAGAGAGAGAGGAGGGCTTTCAGCTTTTGACTTTTGAATGGCCTTGATGAATTCTCTTATTTGAGTATGTTCATATAATGACTATTCAGTTCTCAAATAACTAGGCTTTTAACCAAGTCATTTTTCATTCCTTTTCAGTTTCTTATTCATCTTTTTCCATTCCATAACTGTTCTACTACCTGTCTTGAAATAATATGGAAATGGAAAATATATGACCCCTCTCCCCTCAGTTTGTAAATCTATAAATGTAATTTAACAGGAGAATCTAATATTTTCACTAATTATCTTTCCTTTACTGTTCAAATGATTTTGCAAGTAACAAGGGCAAAAACTTACTCATGGTTTTTTTTTCTAGTCAAGACTACAGTAACATGATGAACCATGCTATGCTTCTCCTGGTATTTCCATCTCACTGAATTGATGATACATCAGGCATTCCAATTTTTCCCAGAGGATAGGTGCACATTCAAAATATTAAACCCTTAACAGAGACAAATGAGGAAGCTATTTGAGATCCCTCCATTACTTCCCAATTTCACTGAATCTCTTAATTTAGCCCTTTGACCAATGATCTGTTCATTTCACTGTCATACAAGTTCTTTTTTACTACACCTGACAGTCTGCCTACCTTTTTGTATATTGGAACGTAAAAAACAATTTCAAGGAATAAAACCGTCTCCCATAACATATCTCTGCTAATGCCAACCATATTGATTGCTTGACCTTTGCTAAGCCTACTGACTAGATGGCATATAATGTTTGGGGATTAAAGATGCTGACTTATTTCTTTTCTAAGTCAAACTTAAACTCTGACTGCCCAGAATCAAATCCCGCACACTGTCTCAACCTGTCCCTGCTTCGCACCACTCTCTCTGACATTTGGATGCCACTTATTGATTGAATTTTTAGCAGCTGTCATTCAAGGACACCCAGCTTTACCTGGACCAGCATTAGAATGGCAATCTCCCAAGGGCCTAAAAATGATCCAATTTGACACAAATGTGTATAATCTTTCTGCAGAAATAAATGGATTCACTGAGGTTATCAGTTTAATAATTCTTATCTGATTATTATGATCACAATTAACAGTCTTAGCAACAGAGGCAGTCAGACTTCAGGGAGTTTCCTTTTCAATAAGGGAAATATGATAAGAATGATTTACCTTTCTCATTTCCAAGTATTTGGGGTGTGAAATCCATGGACTAAAATTTATTTTTATCTAACAGATGAGTTGCTAGCTTAGTGATGCAACAGCATCATTCAAGATCATGAACCTCCACTGTCGCCACAACACACACACATACACACACACACACACACACACACACACACAGATTAGATAAAGCCCCGGTCAAAAAAAAATATTTGCCAAATCTGATTATGATACTTAAAAACTAGCCTTGGTTGCATATCAAGTGGGTTTTGTTTAACGTGTGTAATTTAAAAGAATAATTTTCCATCTTTCAAAAAGAAGTTCTAAGCACTTTAAAAATGGCAAATACTTTAAAAGTTAAGCACATTGTTCACCTTTAAAAGCATGTTTGCAAGTCATTCATAACCTCAAGGATCAAAGACAACTCTTCCATTTTCTATTAATAAGCAACTCATTATTATTAGGCTTACTATGCACCACGAGATAGGATTATAAACACCTTCAGTTAATAGAAAGAATCAGTGAAGCACCACTGTTGACTCAATATAATATTCATACTAGAACATATGCACCTTAATATCTTGTGTGATTTAGCTTTGAGGGCTTGTCCCAGGGGCTCCTGGGTGGCTCAGTCAGTTAAGCATTCAGCTTCAGCTCAGGTCATGATCTCATGGTTCATAGGTTCGAGCCCTGTGTCAGGCTCTGTGCTGACAGCTCAGAGCCTGGAGCCTACTTCGGATTCTGTGTCTCCTCTCCTCTCTCTGCCTCTCTCCTGCTCACAGTCTCTCTCTCTCAAAAATAAACATTTAATAAAAAGACACTGATCTCAATCCATTTTTCCCCATTGACATGGAAAAGATGTCTTAAGTTAAATTGTATATTCTATAGTTCCACCTTACACCTAAAATAGAGTTACGGTGACCAAGCTATTGGCCACTTTTAGTATGCTATAGATATTGTGTTCTTGGAAAGCCAGTCTAATTGTAAAAATGAAATTAGAATGTAAAGAACAGAATCAGCATTTTTTGCCAGCAAGGAAGAATTTCTCCCAGAAAATGGGTACCTTGGAACTAATTCACTTTGTCTCTCAAAAGTTAACTTTGTGTATCTCTTTGCAACCAACTCCACGTTCAGTGATATGTTGATAGCTTGAAATTATTCGCAGTAGAAGTATTTACACCACAGAAGTGGGCAAACTACTGGTAGGTTTATAAGTTTAGTGCTAGAGAAATAAAGTGTTCTATGTCCGTATTGTTCAATACAGTAGCTCCTAGTCACATGTGGCTACTGAAAAACTGAAATGTGGCTATCAAGGCTGAGTTACATTTTTAATTTTATTTCATTTTAACTTAAACAGCCATATGTGGCTAGTGGCTACCAGTTTGAACAGCTCAGTTCCACAGTGAAAAAACAAGTGACGGCCTCTACCAAAAGTAATAGAGACTGAGGTAGCTAACTAAGGCTTGGGAAGAAAGAGGAGCACCTAAAAGGGGGTCACTTCATGTCTTAGGAAAATGAAATACAAAGCCCTTCAAGGTTTGGGTCATCACTTTTTAGATCTGCTATGCACACATGTATTTGTTCTCAGGCCTGGAGCAATCGGTCATGGAGAGTGATGGAAGCTACTTCTTCAGGAAAGTAACTAGGTAAAGAAACATGGTGCCAATGCCCTAAAATAATGGTTCTCAAATTTTAGCATGCATCAGAATCACCTCATCGAACCACAGATTTCTGGGTCCTACCCTGAATTTCTAACCACAGCACAAAAAGCAAAAACAACCTCTAATATAAACCTACACTTTGCAAATTCCTTGACAATATAGATTCAGCAGGAGCTAAATTATTTTATTTCCCAGAAGGAAGATGGTAAGAGAAGACTCTTCCCCAAATGGAAACACACCTACCTGAGTAGATTGGACCCAGGAATTTGTATCATGAGAGTAAATGGCACCTCAGTTTTAATTCCAGTTTAACAAAGAAAACAATAAGAGGCTTTGTGCTTTCTCTTGTTCTTGTTTTATCCCCCCTCATCCAGAGAAGTAAGGTGATGGTGTTCAGGAGGCCATTTTAGAAACGGGTCCTGAGACAGCTAGGATAAAGAAAGGTTGATAAGAACGAGGTTAGCCATCAAGACAGAAATGAATGATAGCTAAAAACACAATGTTGGTGATATAAAGAGAAATTACAAAGTGGAAGAAATATACAACTCTCAACTTCTGAGGCCCCACCTGTTGCCTCGACTGCTCAGAGTGTTTGTTTTTCTGATCAAGAGGTTGCCTCACTTTCTACCACAGAAATCTGTTATGTCTATTCAGCACATTGTTAGGAAATCAAGGAACATTTTTAAAGTGAGAGCAGAGGTACCAAACTCTGTTCTTTCTGTGACGTGTAGCTATTTTTATCTCCATGCTAAACCACTCTGGATTAGGGAAAAATTCCTCAGCTTTCCACTATAAACAAGAGTTAGATCTAAAATCAAAGCATAGTGCGGAATAAATAAAACAAGCACTTCCGATTATTTCTCTTTGCATATAGATTATTTATACTATGAATACTTTTTGCATACTGTTAAATCCATCTAAATTGGCCTTAACTGGCCTTTTAAGAGGCAGAAACAATTGATGTTTCTTCAAAACATAAATTAATTTTAAAGTTAGCCTGAACAAAATATCTTGAGACAGTAGACCGAACTCTTCCCCTCACATAACAAAAATTTCTAATACATACTTAAGTCAGTTTACAAACCCCACTATCTCCTCTGCACAGAAGATCAAAAGTTGACTTATTTGTCTAGGACTATTATTCATATTCTACAAAGACTGGTAAAAATTGAGGTTAACAACATGCCTACAAAATAGCAATGATATATGATTTCCCCCATATCATACACACACACACACACACATATATACACTCCATATTAAGAAACTACTAATCTTTCTCTCCATTTTCTTTCTTATCCATTTTCTCATACTATCGACATTTGACTGGCTAATGCAGTCACTCCTTTCTCCATTTCACACTTTCTTCACCTTTCAATGATAGATACTTTAAAACACCAAGAGGAAAGGTTGACATTCACATTAACTGATTTTAATTCTCCACTGGGACTAACATGCTCCTATTCAAGAAATATTATACACTCTGACCCCTAAGATAAGATATCTTTTAAAAGAAGAAATTCAAATGGATGGCACATATAACACAGAAGTAGTTTGGTACCATAACTTGAGACGATGCTTGTTTCTAGTATTTTCTTAATAATAGAGCAAATGTCTCTTACTTGTATGCTAAATTTCCTAGCAATTGATAAGTTAATTATAAAGAGAAAATTGATCTTTGTTTTTCTAGGACCCCCTCTTCATCCAGTTAGCTTTTCCATTTCAGAGATTCATATTAATAATGAGTCTTAGCTGGTAATATGTGCTTACCATATGCCAGACATTGTTAAGTACTACACACCTGTAATCTCAGCATTTTAGATTAGCCCATTTAATCATCATAACAATCTATAATGAAAATCATTTCAAAACTGCCAATACTGAGTTTCAAAAAAACAAACAAACAAAACTGTCCCGGTTCACACAGCTGGTCACAGCAAAATTGACTCCAAACTCTGAAGTTTCAAAGCTTATGCATTAAACTCTATGCGCAGAAGCCTGCCTTGAAAACTGTACCCCAGCAAAAGAGCTCAAAAAGAAGAAGATGGCAGAAGTTTTTCAAAGTTTAATGAGATCCAAATGTGAACTAAAGCTTCCCATTAGAACTATTCATTACAATTATCAGCCCTCGCTGGCTTACAAATAGGTTAAAGAGGAAATTAGCTGAAGTAGATTTTAATCACTTAAATGGCTTTTCCCCCCTTCAACAGGTGATTTGTTTCACCAAAAGCAAATCCTGCCAAGAGAATTAGATAAATAAGCAACCTGTAATTGAACGGTTCTTATCTAGTCTTCCTTGGAAGTTAGCAGAATTGGATTCATGATTTCTGTCCCTTTAGGCAAGGAAAAAGTTAATATTTCAATGAATATCTTACAGCAAAGAAAAAGAGCAAACGGTGGCATTCCTTTCCTTTTTCTATCTTTACCATATTTAGCTATTCGGAACTGAAGTCGTTAATACCCAAAATGGGCAGCTCAAATACATGGACCTTGACTCTGCAAGTTATTTCATTATTTTAAACAATCAACGTGATGTACTTGTTCAAGTACATACACATCATTCATCTATTAACACGTGGCTTATAGAGTTTTCTTCAACCTAACACTTGCTCAATAGTTATAAAGGAAACAACTTTCTTCTTAGAGAAATTCGGATTACGGATTTATTTTGCATTTAGAAGAAAAGATTGAAAAAAAGATTTGGGTGAGGGGGTAAAATTTCCAGTAATCTTAGTTGAGAGGAACCTGGAATTATAATCATGAGTTCTGAAATGAAAACCCCTTACTGGAAGAGTGAGAAAAGTACCTCTTTCCCACAGTACCTCTGTACCACTTGACTCCTGTTCATCTGTTTATCCTTCTAATTTAACCAATAATTATTAAATGATTCCTGGGGGCTGGCCACCATGTTAGGCACTGGGGATACATACAGTAGTGTGTAAAACAAACATGGTTCCTGCTCTTTAGGGAGCTTACAGAGCTGGTAGGGGAGTCAGGCCTTAAGACTCTCTTCATCTTAGAGATACACAAATGTAAGTATACGCTATAAACCTGTAAATGTAAGTTATACTCCATGAATCTATAAAATTGTGTTTCCCAGAGAAAATTCCATGACACACTATCTGTCCAGAGTTCTCCAGCTTTCCCTAAATGGGGTCAATTCTATCTTCTCCTTAGAATTTTCACTTCCTTGGAAAGTCACAGAAAGCCAGTCAAACATTACACCTCTTACTTCAAGGGCTAGAAAAGGTGAAGAGCTTGCAAGATTGAAGAGATTCTTAGAGCTCCCAGAGGATATTAGTGAGCATAATCCCAGCTGCCTCGCTACAGGTGAGACTCGAGGCAGTCCTGATCCCAAACCCCCTCTTCACACTTAAAACAGCACTGTGTGAAGAGCAGGAAGCAGCAGTAACCACAAAAAGATCCCATGTTTGGTGGTAGGAATCCTTCACTGTAAGTGACAGAAAAGCCAAATCAGATTTATTGAAATTATTAGGGGAATTTACACGTTCAAGTCACTGAAAAGTCCAGAGGTCAATGGCTTTGCGTGCAATTTTCATTAAGTCTTTAGTTTTATTTTTCTGTGATTGTTTAGGCACTCCTCTGTATCCACTTGACCTTCAGGATGGCTTTTCTTAGGGACCTAAGAACATCGCTAGCAGAAGGTGGAGCTACAGTTGTTTTCTCAAACACTTCCAGGGTGGAGACGAGTTTTCCACACAAAAAATTTGAACAAAAACTCTAAACTTTACTCTGATTGGACCATTCCTAAGCAATGACTGTAGCCAGGGAATATCATCCACAGACCACCTTGTGTCCAGGTCAGTAATTCCCACCTTGACCAATCTTTGTGGCAAGGAAACACCAATACCCGTGAATGGCTTTACCTATTCCATAGCCCAACATAGAAGACCTGAATCATGGTGGCCACAAAATGGGATGAGGTGGGATGGATACCAGAGAGACAACTAGAATAAATGTTTTGTATAGGTTTCTTTGTCTATCTTTAGTAATAGGTTTCCTACCGATAGTGGAGGACACTACTCCAATAGGAGTAATGTCCAACAGGCAAAGCCTAGACTAATCGACTGGCAACCTATTAAAGGAGTGCAACAGTGTTTCCAGATTCTTTTCCCAGCTAAATTAACAATAATGTAGAAATTCACATGCTGCTCTCATAAAGTTTTATCAGCTACAGTGAAAGAACCTGGATAACACCCCAGCTAATCTCTCAGCAGCAGCTGGGGAAAGCATCAAAAAATTACTTTTTCAATTGTCTGTCCAAGAATTGTCTGCACTTAATCTGCAGATACCCAACTGTTAACACTAAGGGGCTTCACTCAAACAAAGCAACTGCTACAGCACCCTGGGCACACTACCCCATGTGACGACTCTCTCAAAATATTAATTAAAAATTCCATGTTCGGAGTAGACTTTGTTAGGAAACATCCTTAACCCCAGCAGAGCAACCTGATTTCTCTGCTAATTGCTCTGATTCCCAAATGCCAGGAGATGCCTTTTGGTAGAACCTATTCCAGGCGAAATGTAGGTTTTCCAACTCTTGCTAAATGAACTTATCTATTCAATTTGAGTTCCCCATAGGAAACAATGGCTTTACCCATTAGCACATGGGTCTCAATAGACAACATGCTTTTCCTTCTCCATTTTATCTTATAGCTTCTGAGCATAACATGGTGAGTAAGAGTGTGTGCTCTGTGGTCTGAGTCTTGTGTGAGACAAGTCTCCACTAGCTATGTAACCTACATTATACCAACTTCTCTATCTGTTAAAGGATAATTAAAAAAAAAAAAAAAAGGTACAGTCATGACTCATACAAATTAATAGAAAATGAACGTGTCAAAGATTTTTATGTAATGCATTAATTAGTGAGGAAACCAGTAAGATGTTACAACCAATGATAATTCAAAGAACTTACACCTACACTATTTATGAGTGGGTAACAGTGAGAAACATTAATTAAATCTCTACTGGAAAAGACAGAGTTTGCATCTATCTGCAGAGATGCAAAACAGCTAGAAGACAAAGAACCATCAAAATCTGATAACCCCAAAAGGTATGCTATATTATTAAAACATAAAATGTCTCTCTGTGTGTCAAAGAGGGTTGATAACAACACAGACCTCATTGTGGGGCCTTTGAAGAACTAAGCAGCCCAAGATACAAAAGATGCCAGACTCTCAATTTTAATATAATGTCAGGTCCAAAAATGCTAAATTGATGGAAACACTCATTGTTGACATTATTGTTGTTGCTAACAGCCAAAGTATCTTTCTTATACCTGGCTTGGTTTTTGAAACATTTTTTATACAAAGGTCTTCTTTACCCATTGTCTTGCTATTCAAGACAAACTCTACTAATTTATTTAATCACTGCTTTAAGAAAAAAATGCACAAACCCAAATGTCTAATAATAGAATAAACGACCAAACTGTGGTCCATCCTCCTAATGATATACATGGATGGTGGCCAATGACAGTCTAAAACTGGTGTCTATGGAGAGTTTTAATGATGTAGAAATATATCAGTATATATTAACTTTAAAAAGGAAAGTTGGATAGCCAAATAAAAAGGATGGGTGGATTGGGGGTGGATGGGTGGATGAGTTTATGTATGAAAAATAACAGACACAACACCTGTTATATCTTTAGGACATCCTGCATCCTCTCTCTTTACTCTGTAATATGTCCAAGCATCTCCCCATTTTCACAAATAGACCTTGAGAACATATTCTCTTAAAGTTATAGCCTAAGATATATTCCCTCTATGTTATTTTTCTATTAACCTCTGACTCTGTCATTAAGAATTATGTGGAAATGGATGGAACATTAAATTGGCAAGATCATGCGGCAAGGCTGCAGATAAATCTTCATTTGAAACAAAGAATCCAAACCATAAAGGCCATGGTCAAAAGAGGGCCAGATGAGAGAACTAAGACAGAAAACTGGCTACTGGAAACATGAGGGACACTTTCATATGATAGTCTGGGGTTTTGAAGGAGCCAATTTGAAGGGTTTGACATCCTCCTCCCACTGCAAAGGTGAACTAGAAAATCAGAGTGGACCCTCTTCCATTCCTACTCATTAAGTGTTAACACTGCTATCGTTCACGAATATCCATATTTCCTCATACCTCTTTGGTTTTGGTCAGGCTGTTCTTCTGTTTAGGACACCCTCCCCAACCCATCCGTATGGCAGACCCTTCATCAAGGGTCAGTTCAAAGCACCTTATGCACAAAGCTTTCCCGGATTCCCCCAAGGGGCACTAGGGTTCCTTGTCATAATGCCTCTTCAGCTTTGTAAGGACCCCCAGTACAGCCATTCTTTTACTGTGATGTAATCCTTTGCATGATGGCCTTCCCTAGTGTACAGTGAGTTCCCTGAAGATAAGGTTTTCACCTCTTATATCCCCCATATTTAGCATATTGTAGGTGCTAAATAATTATTCTATTTAATTAGAATACATAAATGGACAAGTGAATGAAACTTTGTGATGTAATAAAGTGGAATTTACTTGATTATCTAGGATCAAAAATAAAGTTTCGGGGGTCAGCAGCTTGGGCTGCCTAATTCCTTTGGATTACTAACATTCCCGTTTTAAAGATAAAGAAACTGAGGTCTAGAATGATTAGATAACTTACTCAAGAAAAGAAATTTCAGAAAAGAAATACATATGGTCCTTATTTTTTGAAAAGATAGATGGAAATTAAAGCTGTATTTTGCCTATCAGACTAGCAAAAAAAAAGTTTTATAATAGACATTTTTTGGTATGGTATAATAGGTAATTTCATAGACTGCTGGTAGATAAATTGTAACCACCACCCATTTGGCACTATATATCAAAATTATAAATTTTCATAACCCTCAATCTAGAAAATTTACTTTTCAAAATTCATGTCAGAAATACTCACACCTGTATGAAATGCTATAACAACAAGAATATTCACTGCTGCATAGTTTATAACAGAGGGCAGAAAAATTCTTTTTTTTTTTCTGTTCACAGGGTACTTATATTATGGTACATCTAGATCAGTGATTTTTAAAGTTTATTTTTTAATTTTAACTTATTTTGAGAGGAGGGGAGGGACAGAGAGAGAGAGTGAGTGAGTGAGAGAATCCCAAGCTGGCTCCACACTGTCAGCATGGATCCCAATGTGGGGCTCGAACTCCTGAACTGTGAGAACATGACCTGAACCGAAATCAAGAGTCAGATGCTTAATCAACTGAGCCACCCATGCACCCCTAGAACAGTGATTTTTTTTTTTTTGAGTGACAGAGCACGAGCTGGGGATGGGGTAGAGGGTGAGAGAGAGAGAGAGAGAGAGAGAGAGACTCTTAAGCAGACCCCATGCTGATGTGGGGCTTGATCCTACAACCCTGGGATCATGACGTGAGTTGAAATCAAGAGTGGGACGCTCAACAGACTGAGCCACCCAGGTGCCCCCGGACAGTGATTTTTAAAGTGTGTGCTGAGGCAACAACATCTCCTGAGAAATTACCAGGAATGCAAATAATCAGATCCCACCCCAGACGTCTTGCGTCAGCCTTGGGGATAGAGCTTGGCAATCTGATTTGAACAAGCCTTGCACATCATTCTGATCCATGTCAAAATTTGGAAAATATTGATCTAAACACTGAAGTACCATGCAGTTGGAAGGCATTCTCTATATCCCGCTAAAGCAAGATCACCAATATCTTTTGTTAGGTGATGAAAACAAGCTGTAAAAGGCTGTCTGTAACCTGTTACCTTTTGTGTAATAGTAGGAGGGAAAAAATCAGATTTTAATTGGCTTTTATATATTTTTTTAAACTCTGAAAATCTGGATATGTCAGAAGTTAAAAAGAGTGACTCCTCTACAGCTGAGGGGTCTTGGCAGATGGGGGACAAGGAACAAGAGGGAAACTTGTAATTATGAAATTTTTTATATTTTGTGATTTTTTTAACCACACACATATTAATTCTAAGATAGATAGATAGACAGATAAAAACTTTTTTAAAGCATACATTTCTCTAAAGTAGTAGGTAGAAAGCATTACTACTTTAGCTAATTGCTTCCTATTGCATCTTTCCCTCAAGACCCTACAGAACTGTAAATAGTTGTATTTTTCTTTTCTTAAGAGCTGCTGATGACCAGGCCTCGGGTGGTTCAGTAGGTTAAGCGCCAGACTTCGGCTCAGGTCATGATCTCACCGTTCGTGGGTTCGAGCCCCACATCAGGCTCTGTGCTGGCAGCTCAGAGCCTGAAACCTGTTTCAGATTCTGTGTCTCCCTCTCTCTCTGTCCCTCTCCTGCTTGCCCTCTGTCTCTCTCTCTCTCTCAAAAATAAATAAACATTAAAAAAATGTTTTTTAAAAGAGTTCTTGATGACTGATAATAACATCTAGTAGCTAACACCCAGACAAACAGACACTCTGATGTGCACATAGACATGAATGCACATACATTAAGAAGGACTGGCTGGCTTAATTACTTTGCTATCAATTAATTTTTCAAACTGCTCTTCCAAGTTTAAGGGCATTTCCTGCCCATGTGCAGGAATTTGTCCAACCGCAAAAAAGGCACATTTGCTTACAAACTGCCGGCTTGTATAGGAGGATTAGGAGGAACTTGACGGAGGAACAAGGGGGAGAAGAAGGGCGGAAATGGTGGGGGAAAGGGAGAGAGGCAAACCATGAGAGACTCTTGAATGCTGACAAAAACTGAGGACTGATGGACGTGGGGGGGAGGGGGGATGGGCATGGAGGAGGACACTTGTGGGGATGAGCACTGAGTGTTATGTGGAAACTAATTTGACAATAAACTATTTGTAAAAAAATAAAAATAAAAAAATAAAAGGAGGAATCATTTAGATAAATCTAAACATAAGAGTCATTTAACAACTCAAAGAGCAGGTCACATCAATGGATGATAAGCAAATTAGATAAAGCAGGACACTTGCTATATGCTTTGTGACCCTGTAAGCTGAGCAAAGTCCAACAGTTTGGATCATTTCAAATGTGAACTAGTTGTTGAGAACAAGAATTGTTTTCTGGTGCTATACTCTAGATATCTGTGTGCAAACACTGCTGGTGTTAATTCGATGTGTGGCCCTCAATAATTATTAAGGGGTTCATTTGTCCTTTCTATAAAGAAAACAATTAACATATTCCTCACCTATCTCATTGGAATGTGATAAGAATTAATTGAGGATTGTTTTAACTTAGTAATATTTTTAGTTCTTCAATTCCAGACATTATGCAAAAAGCAAAGAGCCTTGTCATAAATGTCTTCCTATTTTGTCCTATTTTCAACATAGTGCCACTCAGACAAAGTTAAATCCCAAGATCCCCACCCCTGCTGCCAAACTCCAAAATGGAATCAACAGCAGTGACCTCACCTAAGTCTCCAGAAGGACTGGAAAATTACAACTCCAGGTGGCTCTTGCTGGCTTATGTCCTCAGGAGACCTTTCTAGGCCCTGTGCTGTGGAACACGAGGCCTACACTTGGCAAATTTACTGTGCTGTTTGCTTTGATCTGAATTTGCCTCCAATAAGCACCTTTGAAGCCCACATATTTCCTGAGACGACTGCCCTGAGGATGCCCAAAATGAGCCATGAGCACTATTAAACCGTGTCCTGACCTGCTGTGGAGGCTCAAATGAACCATCAGTAATAGGATAGAAGAGAACCAAGAGAGACCATAGCCAGTGATGGGTACAATTGCTATCAGGGTACTTCTTATCTATTTCAGAGACAGGCTGTAAAGATCTTGGAAAATGTTTGCCAAGTGCTTTAGGTCCTAGAGAAAAAATATTAGTAGAATCCTTTGAGACAAAAAAGGGAAAAGAGGATTTTTTTTTTAAAGCAGGAAGAGCAAAGGGGATAACAGAAATTCAACTCAACAAATATTTGTTGAGTGCCTACCAAGTACTAGGCCCTGGGCTCAGTACCAAGATGAGTGAGGTGCTTACAGGACAGCGCTCTGGAGGAGGAATGGGAAAACAATTTCATGAAATAAAATAAATTTCATGAAAGAGATGCTCCTGCTCTATTATCTGGTTTTTCATTTGTTTGTTTTCATTTCCAGCAACTGCCATGGTGCTTCACACAGAGGAGGTTCTCGGTAATACCAAAGATGTGAAAGAACAAATAATTGGCTATATGATACCAGGGGGAGGGGGAGTGTTTCTGTTCTCTTATCTCTTAACATGCCTCCTTTTCTGCACATGCCCTGGCCTATGACTTTCAAACTGTATTCATCACTTAAATGGTGCCTTTTAGAAACACCATTGGTAGGATTTGACGTTTATTAGTGTCAATTATTGCAACCAGTTGGCAGCCATCAATACAGGCATAACTGAAGCCTATACTAAAATAATACTGCTGTTGTTTGTGTCCCCTCCCCCCGCCCCAAAATTCATCATCGAAACCTATGCCCCAATGTGATGGTATTAGGAAGTGTGGTCTTCGGGAGATGATTAAGTCATGAGGGTGGAGTCCGAATGATTGGGATCAGGGCTCACATCAAAGAGACCCCAGAGAGCTCCCTCACCCTCACCCTTCCATCATGTGAAGACACAGCCAGAAGATGGCCATCCATTAACTAGGAAGCAGGCGCTCACCAGACACTATATCTGCAAGGTGCCTTGACCTTGGACTTCCCAGACTCTGGAACCATGAGAAATAAATTTTTGTTGCTTAAACTACTCAGTCTGTGGTATTTTCAGTACAGCAGCCTGACCAGACAAGTATGGAATCCATGTTAGGAGTACAGAGACCAGCTCCTCCCAGGTTGCCCATGTTTTTCCCCTATTTAACAGTGAAAGTCCTTCTTTCTGATAAACTTGGGTCCAGGGAAACTAGGATGGCTGCTCACCATTATGAGGGACTTCCGATGGTCTGTTCCCCAAGTATTTTCTCTACCATTTAGTGCCAGAAATTTTTAAATGTTAAACTGTAACTTCCTGGACTACCTGTCAGTGATTTCCCATCTACAAAAAGTTGCCGCTCTTCTACTCTCTCCCTTCCCTGCCAAATAGTCACTCTTTTAAAAGTTATCTGGCTCCTACTGCCCGACCTCCCAAGACTCCATAATTACATGTATCAAAAACGTTTGAGAGCTGAAATATAAATAGAATTAACTAATCTTGTTCTCTCTTTACAGTCGCAGAAACTTGAATCCCAGAGAGGTAGTTGGCCAAAATCTCAGCTTTCTGCTTGGCAGAGCAAGGGAAGTGCTTCAGGCTTCCGATTTCCAGACTGGCACTATTTCTTTCAAATGTAGCATTTTAAAAATTATATTTTATGTTCAAAAAGCCAAACTTCTAAATGTTTTCTTCCTCCATTTACTAGACTTGACAATTCCTTATAAAGCCTTTCACAATGCTTTTAAGATCAATTTATAATTTGATCAACAGTGATCTAGGTTTAAACACCGCATTTGGCCACTGAAAAGCTGAAATAACATAAGCTTTTCTATTCGTGATTACAAAAGTCCTTTAACTTTCCCACCAAAGTAAGAATGTTAAAAAGTACTTTTTTATTTCATTGATTACCAAACTCTTTCTCCCACTTGCCAGAGCCCCTTACTGCCTACTGGGTTCCATGACTTAATAAGGTGAAGAGTAACATACACAAAGGTGAAGAGTAACATACACAATGTTTATCAGTTTAACAATGTCATCTAAATTGTACAAAACCCTGTCAGGCAGTGTAGAGGATGAACTGCCTCCTGAGGAGTTTGGTTAAAAAAAAAAAAAATCATTGCCCTCTGAGAGTTACACTACAAAATCAATAAAATGCAAAGTGATGGAGATATGCAATGTTGATTTATAAAAGTCAGTTTAATCTAAGACATGCATAAGGCAAGTGTGAAGATATTTGCCAATGGGCTGGGTCATTCATAATGACAAGCCTAATATCCTTATTATAGAAAAGGATACATAAACATACCCTTGTCCTGGTGCCTCAAAATTCAAACCATGAAACGCTCTACCTTTATTTGAATCCTATTCCCACTTAACATTCTGACTTTGACTGAACTTCCAAAATAATTTGCCTACAAAGACAATATGCCCTAATCAAAGAATACTACTGTCCATTCCTGGTGATGTTCACCTTGCTCACTCAAATTAATAAATTTATGGGGCGCCTGGGTGGCTCAGTTGGTTGAGCATCCAACTCTTGATTTCAGCTCAGGTCATGATCTCACAGTTTCGTGAGTTCAACCCCTGCACTGGGCTCTGCGCTGACAGTGTGGAGCCTGCTGGGGATTCTCCCTCTCTCTCTGCCCCTCCTGCACTCGTTCTGTCTATCTCGCTCAAAATAAACAAATAAACTTTAAATGAATGAATGAATAAACAAACAAACAAATAAATAAATATAAATTTCCCTGCTGGCTTGTACATCAGCCTTCATTAATTTGGTTAACAAATCTTGCCTTGGAAGAAGATACCACTATCAGGACAGGGAAAACCCTAGTTTCCATGGATTCTAGAGACTTCCTCTTGAAATCCTCTGGCTGCCAGCCAGTTCACTTCTCCTGCTGGTATACTGGGCTTGGCTCCATATCCTCCAAACAGTATGCCCAGATAATAGTATCTTCGTCTTCTATATGAGAAAACTAAAGCTGGGAGTTAAATACTGGGAGTGAGTATAACTGCAAGCTGGAAATCAGACCTTTGACTCCAATTCCAGGATAGTTTCCTCTTCTGATTTTGTGGCAGACCCCTCTGGTGTCCCAGAGCATACTGTCTTGAATACGTTGAATTTCAGTCTCAGCTGGAACCTACATGAACTTAGACTACCCTCAGTGTGATGTGCCCCAAGTCAAGACATGTCATTCATCTTTCTGCTTTCTGCCAAGAGGCCTTTTCTGATGCCACAGAAGCTGGCTCAGCCCATGTGCAAGTACAGTCCAGAGCTTGCTCCCAGACACAGTCCTCAACCCAAGGGGAAATGAGAAAGGTTGGATAAACATCTCAAATCCTATCCTATGGGAGGATATCTTTGAGAGGTACGCTTTTCAGAAGTTCCCAGAAAAATCAAGTCCTTGTTTCCTACATTAACCTTGATAACACCCCCATATATTGGATTTTTCTCTTTCTAACCCTCCCATTCCCTGTCTCCTGCTTTCTGAGATCACTTCCTAAATAAAGGGAATAAATTGAGGGGAATCCAAACTGTGACAGATACATTCATCCACAGAGTAAACCAAGATAGACTTCCTTTTGTCCTGAAACCCAGAAAGTACCTCTCTCGTTGCTGCTCTGGGACTCCCTGTAGAAAATCACACCCTCTGGGCCTCACAAGAGCCACAGAAATAAGTCTGGGAGTAGGTTTTATGGCCCATGTAAAGTCAGTAAATCTGAACTCTAGATCAAAGAGACCCTCTAGTTTCTATAAAAGGCCCTAGAAGCCAACAGAAGATATTACACTCTCTTAGAATCCAGAAGAACTCAACAGAATTTCCATATTGTAAGCTTTTGCAATTACCAATAGTCAAAGCAGTCCAATGATCTATTGTTATATAATAAACTACCCAAAATTTAGTGGCTTAGAATAATGTCAACATTTATTTTGCTCATAGTAATACAGTTTTATAAAGTCTGTCTTGACCCAGTTTTGAGGCTCTAGCTAGAGGCTGGTCAGTTCTGTTCTTGAGCAGCTGATGAAATCCATACCCTAAGTACCTCCTTCATCTGGGTCTCATACTCCAGGCCACTCTGAGCCTGGCATAATCACCCTAGGGCCAGGTACCCTATGCCCCATAACCTACTGCTGTTATTCAAATCAGCCAATCCTTAGCTTGCTTGTCCTGCCTTGCACTTTCCTTCCCACAGAAATCCCAGTAAAGTCACATTCTCACTGTTCTCTCCTCCCTCTGACTTGTGATGAACCCTGGTGCTTTCCTGAGGGATTCTGCATAACATGCCGTGTTCTACCCCAGGGAACTGCAGGTTTAACAAAAATGTAAAACTCTCTCTGACTTCTCTCTCTTGATCTGCCCCTGGCCTCACCTCACCATGCCTCACCAAAGGTGAAATGGCTAAAACACTCAAAAATTCTACAATTTTGGCAAGGATCCATGGTGACATCTCATCTCTGTTCCATGCTGCACCACCTGGGGGGCTCAAAGACTGGGTAATAGACCCATCTGAAGACTTGCTTACTCACTCACATGTCTGATAGTTGATGCTGGCTTTCAGCCAGGTCCTCAGCTGGAGACATGCCTAGAATATACACATGGTGTAGTCTCACCATGTGACTACTAAATGTGGGAGAGTTAAATGCCTTAGGCAAGTTACTCAGTAGGTTTAATTCTGGACGTGACCACAGACTGAGTGCCAAGGGTGAGCATCCCAGCGGAGTGTCAAGTCAAAGTTCTATCAGCTTTTCTAATCTAGCTTCACAAATCATGCAGATCAGTTTCTACTGCATTGTACCAATTAAAGTGAGTCATTAAGGCTCACTTAGTGATGAGAGACGTGTCAAAGAAGTAGCGGCCAGAGGGTCTATCCCTTGCTAAACCTGCTATCACTGACCCTGCCACATCATGTTGTCTTAAGGACCTGGTCCTTAGATTCTCTAAGCTCCTAGAAACTGGTCCCTAGATTTTTTAAACCATGAGAGTCTGAGATCTATTAAGATCTTTAAAAAGTATGCAGTTCAGCTTCCTGGCCTAGTATATATCAGATCTAGTATATGGCCACTCAGATCAGGTTTAACCACTTTAAATGACAACAGGGTAGGTCAACACTTCTCAAGCTGCTCATTTTTCACTGTAAACAGCTCTGCTAGAATAGTTTTCCTTACCCAAATCTACCTTTGCTTGAAAATTCCAATTCCTGGTTTCATTTGTAGCTACAGGATTATACAAAATAAATCTAATGCCTGTTGCACATGATAGTCTTTAGATACTAGAAGATAAATGATCACATTTCCTTAAAACTTCTCTTTTTCAAGTTTAACATCTCCTGTTTCCTTAGCTATTTCTTATAGAATAGGGACTTATAAGATCTTTCCCCAACGTTATTTTTTAAACTGAGGGCAATAATTTAAATTTATCCTAATTCAATTTCATGTTTAAAAGTCTCTGTTCAGAGGACATCCAGACGGCCAACAGACACATGAAACGATGCTCAGCATCCCTCCTCATCAGGGAAATACAAATCAAAACCACACTGAGATACC
>NW_024082542.1:32199-83449 GCF_003009895.1 Hyaena hyaena
TGGAAACTAATTTGACAATAAACTATTTGTAAAAAATAAAAAAATAAAAATAAAAGTCTCTGTTCAATTTTCCTACCTGTTTTGATCTTTTCAAATTTTAATTGTCTGAATCTCAAGTTTGCCTTATCTGAAAATTCTCTCTATATAATATGTAACTGTGTGTGTATATATCTTTATATATATGCACACAAAGATAATACATATCTTCTGTCAATTCATTAATTAAAATGCTAAAGAAAACTTTAATGTACACCACCAAGTGAAAACAGATTTATTCATCAACTCTCAACTAGCTATGCTTGGATGCAAGGATACTGAAAGATAGTTTGTTAAGTATCTTTTAATATAAAAAATAGTATTCTGATGGCTTATAATAGTATTCTGATCTCCCAGCTCAGTTAGTCTATTTTTTTTTAATATTTTTTTATTTCTAGGAGAGAGAGACAACGTGAGCAGGGGAGGGTCAGAGAGACAGGGAGACACAGACTCTGAAATAGGCTCCAGGCTCTGAGCTGGCAGTCAGCACAGAGCCTAACGTGGGGCTCGAACCCACGAACCGCGAGATCATGACCTAAGTGTAAGTCTGATGCTTAACCGACTAAACCACCCAGGTGCCCCATTAGTTATTCTATTTTTTAAAGAAAATGAATTTTATTATTCTATTTAACAATAGAGTACATTTAATAAATGCCCAAAATGCACTTGTTGCTGTCCTAGGCATTTGCACAAAGCAATGATGAAATAGACAAGGTTTTTGCTTTCTGTAGAGAAAGACAGACAAATAGTCAAATGAATAAGATCATGGCAAAAAGTGGGGCAGTGGGTAAATGAAGCTCTTTTAGTGTAAGTAAGCATCTTGGAAGGGATAACAAGTTTAAGTGAGATCTTAATAAAAAAAATCAACCCTGTAAGTATTTGGAACCATAACAATACAACCAAAAAAAAAAGAAAAATAGTGCATGCAAAGATGCTGTGACCATACCTGAGAAACAAAGGGACAAATATGGTTGTAGGTAATATGTGACATGGCAGAAAGTGATATAAAATAAGATTGGACAGGTAAGCAGAGGTTACCATTTAGGACCCTCAAGGCCATTATAAGTTTTGTTCCACGTGCAACTGGATGGCCAGTTGCTGGAGTTAGAGAAGTCCCCAAGACTGTCCTCACTTCTGACACCAATTACAAGTTCAATGATCCCTGAGACCACCATCAGTTTTCATAATTCACTAGATGGACCTGCCAACTCACTGAAAGCTATTATACTCCAATTACAATTTATTACAAATGGACTGCACTAAATTCTCTTGGCAATCATGTGTAAGAACACACATGGGGATCTCCCATGAGAGAAACTCACCTGAGCCTTGGTGTCCAGGGTTTTTATTGGAACTTTGTCACATAGACATGAATGACTTCCCATGTGCTGACCTTTAGGCTCACAATACTCTGAAGGTTGAAGTGATATCACATGGTCCTAAATCCCCACCATAAATCAACTTGCTAGACTATGGGAAGAGGCAAAGATAGAGAAAATAAGTATTAAAAAGTTGGGGCAAAAACCAGACAGCCTAGGACCAGGTTGCCTTGCCTGTATATGCCAAGGCCAGCTCCCAATGATTACTGTATTCTAAAAGCACATAAACCACTCCTTTGTCAGTTTACTCTAAAATTTTGTCATAAATTGATGGCAAAGATATCTAGCTATTGATAGCTATATCTTATAACCTCTATATTTTTTTTTTGGAAAGTATACATGTTTTCCCAGCCATGTAGTGATTTGGACAAAATTTCTACAAATGCAAAGTGAAGAATGAAACAATTTTTGAGTACCTGATATATATCAGACGTCTGTTAAGGTTATTTCATCTAGTTATACTCAGAGTTTTTTTCAAATGTTCTGATATATAATTCATCTAGGTCCAAAGTCTCAAATATATCTAATGGACCATCTCTAAGGATCAAAATGTATCTTTCAGGTAGTAATTTCAGAATATACAGACATTAATTAATTTCACTTATTTAATAAACATTTATCAATTGCCTACTATCTGCCTACAAGTTTCTCTGTATTCACCAATGAGGTTGGCGGACACTGGTAACCACCCCACTGGAGTGGACAGCCCATTATATAACGCAATAAGAAATTCACAAACTGTATCATCAAACAAACCTAGATTTGAATGACGACAACTACTTAGTAGCTCTATGGCTATGAGCAAGTTAATAAATTTCTCTGGACCATAATTTTGGACTTTATTAAATGAGACTAAAACCATTCACCTCCAAGGACTGTTGTGAGGCATAAAAGAAAGAAAGAATTCATGTTAAGTGCCTGACCTTTAGTGGACTGTTAGTTCTCTTCTGGACCTAGGTGATTTGATCTAAAGGCTGCATGCCTGTCCTCAATACCCTCCTCTTTTTCAAAGCCGAGATAGAGGGAAGAATTCTAGATATGACATTTAAAGTAATGGGATTATGTCCTTCCTGAAATAAAGAATATCAATTGTTATAGTCAATTAAGGGATTCCAAGGCCACAGTCCTAGTCTCATTTTTCTTCCTGACTTTTGCCACATGCTGTGGCAGTCAGTCTCCACAATGGCCCCCAATGACCTCCATTTCCTGGTTTTCATATCTTTCCATCTATAATAGGCCTGCCCTGTGTAACCAGAGAATATTGTGAAAGTGAATGTTGACTTCCAAAGTTAAGTCATAAACATTGTGAATTCTATCTTGCTCTTTCTTGGATTGCTAACTCTGAGGGGAGCTAGCTGCCACATTGTGGGGACACTCTATTAGCCTATGTGGAAGTCTACACGGCAAGAACAGAGGTCTCCTACCAAGAGCCAGTACTAACTTGACTCTGTGGGAGCAAACCCTACAGCCCCAGAACAGCATTCAGTCCACCCAACATCTTGACTGCAACCTCATGAGAGACCATGAGTCAGAACCACCTACCAAAGCCACTCCTGGTGTAATAGAAGGAATAGCTATTGCTTTAAGCTGCTGAGGGCCATCTCAGAGGATGTTTTCAGGGTAATTTGTAATTCATCAATGGATAATGAATACATTTGTATTAGGCCACTTGAATAGCCAAAAACAGGTAACCAAGTGTTTTCAGAGGCTCAAACATGATGTAAAGACATGTCTCTTTTGTTTTCCAACACACATCAAGAGTTAATGTTCAGATGGTTTGTTGTTGTTGTTAGTTTTTTCTTTTTTGGCTTTGGTTTATGTGTTGCTAGCACAAAAGGACTGGTATAATAAAAGGTGGACACTCTGATCATGAAAAACTAGGACATAAAAATGTTAGAAATGTTTCAAAGGAACCAGCCCTAATCTTGTAAATGTAATTTATTATCTCACCAACAAACAGGGTGGAAATGCAGTTCTTAGTTTTAGAGAGTTCAGAAGAAGGCAACGTGGGCTCCTCCTGAAATATGGATATAAAACAACCCACCCACAAACTCGGTTTCCTTCCTGCAGGCATAGCTCTGTGCATTTGGCAGCTGAGTCATTCATACGCCATGCTACTATCTGACTTATAGGCACAAAATTAAACAAGGCACAGAGTTGATCTTTATGAAAGACGAAGATTAAAAGATGAAATGAAAAAACCTGAGGACTGTGATGGAATATTGTAAAATAAATGAACACAATTTTCCATAAAAATGTATCTCCTTAGCTAGATTTAATTTATATTAAGTTCTAAGAGATTAAATAAAGTCATAATTCTCAAATTCGTCTATTATTCTCTTCTTTGTCACATTTTCCTTTCAAAGCCTCCACACTCCATATTCCGTATACCCACATCCATGCTCACAGTCACACACTTCCCCACAAACACACCTCTTCCTTCTTCACAATAACTATAAATTTCCATAGCTCAACAAAGGAAGGGTGAAAAATCTAAATTATTTGGTCACAGTCAGCATGCTGAAGGAAAAATAAGCCTGAAGTTAAATTTAAGCAAAAATCTGCATCCCCAAATGCAGAGACTGTAAGTAGACCTTATTTTAGCTCCAATAAAAGAATCTACATCCCTTTGGTTCTTTTTAAACTGGTTTCCATGTTTACAGAAGTAGACTGCTTAGTTCTGCACATCCCAGGGGGGATAGCTAATCCTGTACCTGTTATTTACACAGTCATATTCCCATAACTGTGCCAGAGTCCTGAGCTGCCCAAAAGAATTTTCCTACAGGCCCTTCAAAACTTGCAGCTGGCAGAGCAAATCTTAGAACCTCACTCACAGAGAAGGTATTCTGAAGTTGCTACAAAGTACTTATTTCAATAAAAATCACAGCCCGAAATTTAGTTTAGAAACCTCCCTTTCAATATAAGAACTAAATGGCATAAAAACTGTCACTCCCAAAGATTTTCATTCTGACTCATAGGCACCCTCCCTAAATTCCATTTTACCACTAATCAAAGATATTTTTTTTTAAGATTCATTCCATTTCTTAATTTCAGCTACCATGCAAAACCAAGAATTATTTTAACAAAGTACTCTAATTGCCATTTCGTTCTCTTATTTACCTTAAGGTAATATTTAGATTAAATTGTTCAGAACATGGGGATTTAAATGTCATTCTCTAACATTTCAGAATCTTTTTTTTCCAGACTTTTCATTGTAATAATTCAAAATCTTAATCTCCTTTTAATCATCATCAGCTCATTCACTGAAGTCTCTTATTCAAAGCCGTTAGCCCCAAATTATTGTTACTAATATACAAACACAACTGGATAGGATTCAGATGAAATGCAAGAAAAAAAAAAAAAAGAAAAGAAACAAGAAGATCACTCAGAAGATGGTGGAGTGGGAAGATTGTAAGTTTACCACCTCTCATGAACACACCAAGGTAACAACTGTGTGATTTCCAGCTCACTCAGAAAACAACCTAAAGGCAAGCGGAAGAGGTCAGCCATAGCTGAAATCATAAACAGTAGATCATATCAAAAGGGTAGAAGGGGTAGAGGCCTGGTCAGGAGCCAAACACCCAGGAGGATGTCCACAAGCAGGAAGGATATCACAAGCATAGAACAGAGAGGGGATCAAGCCCAACACCAGGCATCTCTGTCCCTGAAAAACCCATAATAGCTGGCTTTGAAAATCAGTGGGGCTGAACTTATAAGGCTTTAAAAATCAGCAGGGCTAAACTCAAGGAGAGCCAGAGATCTATAGGAAAATGACTATGTGCTTTTAAAGAGCCAGCACACTATGTCACTCAGTCTGAGACCAAGCCGAGAAGAAGCAGATTGAGAAGTACCTAGATAATGCGTGAAAAAATTTACTGACTAATTTTAGGACATGTGCCAGAGGGTCAGAGATCTGTAAGAGCTCCCTCTGGGAACAGAAGTGGTAGTACGCACCATTTTTCTTGCCCTCCTTGAGCCTACCTAGCCAGATGCTTGTGGGTACCAATTCTGAAAATTCTCCATCAACCTTGCTAGCACCAGTTGCCTCATCCAGCATTCCCCTGTGGATCCACCTGCCTGGCAGGCACCCCTCCAAAGTGGCTCCAACACCACCATACCCAGTGGGCAGGCCCTGAAGGGACCAATGCCCCTCTAGGGTAAATCCTTCCTTGAGGAAGGAGGGAGCATCAAGAACTCTCATTTATTGGTGATAGTGAAGCAAAATGATACTACTACTTTCAAAGATTGCTTGAAGCAGTTTCTTACAAAACTAAACATCTGATCCAGCAATCTCACTCCTTGGTGTTTACCCAAAGGAGCTGAAAAAATATATCCAAAGTAAAACCTGCACACAGATCTTTATAGCAGCCTATTCATAATTGGTGAAATGTAAAAGCAATCAGGATGTCCTTCAGTAGAAGAGTGGATAAGCTGTGGTCCACCCACACAATGGAATATTTCAGTGCTAAGAAGATCAAGCCAGAAAAGACATGAAGAAACCTTAAATACATACCACTAAGTGAAAAAAACAATATGAAATATTACATTCTATAAGATCCCAGCTGTATGATATTCTGGAAAAGGCAAAACTATGGAGACAATAAAAAGATCAGTAGTTGATGTTGGGTGGGAGTGCAGGGTGCCAAGGATGGCAAGGGCAAGGATGAATAGGCAAAGAACAGAGGATTGTTAGCAGTGAAAGTACTAGCTATGATGTCATAATGATGGATACATGCCATGATACATTTGTCTAAACCCTGCAGAATGTATAGTAGAATGTACAACACCAGGAGTCAACCATAATGTAAAGTATGAACTCTGAGTGATCATAATATGTCAATGTGAACTTGTCAACTGTAACAGCTGTACCACTCTCTGAGGGATATTGATAATGAGGGAGACTGCATTGATGGGGGCAGAGGGTATATGAAAATCTCTGTACCTTCTTCTTAATTTTGCTGTGAATCCAAAACCACTCTAAAAAATATAAAGTCTTACAAAATTAAAAAAAGAAGAAATGAAATTGTGTTAGCACAATTCAAACATCAAGTCCAAATCTATAGACAGTACACATACTTAGCAAAGTGGCTGGGGCTACATTTAAGAAATGTTTTACTGCTCCACCATGTCAATTATATATTTTAAATATCAAAATATTTGGGTGGGGAGAAAGAAGTAAAGTGTGAGTCTGTTGTAGAATCTACAGATCATCCTTTTTTGGAGGAAGAGGTGAAGGTCATACAACACTGGAGATAATAAAATTTTTGATCTTCAATTGGAGTTTCATTTATGAAGAATATTGTCAGTTTTACTTTTTATGTCTATTTTTGACAAATCATAAGATAGGTCTACTTCAAGGTTACTAGTTTCCACCACCACTCCAAATCATAGATTTGAAATGACTGGCTCCATGCCCCATCCTGCCCACATACAGAATAAAACTCTTCCATATACTACAGTTTTCTAAAGTATACATGTTTAAATCTTTCTAAATCAGGATAAAATGCAGTTGGGGCAAATTGTCTTTTTCAACTTTCTATGAAGTCTTGTTACAATAAAATTTAAAAAATGGAGCTATGATAAAATAGAAGACATTGTGATGAGGAATCACTGAAGTCCCTGGACTTTCTATTATAAATGTGGTTCTCTTTCAGGATGAGCTTTGCTCCTTTTTTTTTTAAATCAAAGCAGGACCAACAAAGGAAGACCTTTAAATTCTAAAACAGAATCACAGAGAACTAGGCCATGTTAATAGTAATGCAGGGTAATTGGGTGCATCTAAAAGATGCTATTGTTCGTATTTTCCATAGTTTGCTAAAATAACTGCGTGAATAGAGTGGCCATTCTTAGACCCTCACACCATTCATAATGCCACTTGGGCATAAGAGCAATCAAATTTATCAAAATAATGTCTCTCTGACCTGAGGTTCAGATACTAGAATTGCTAAATCCACAAGGAGCTTCCTGCAGGTTTTAGCAATAAGAGTCCATCTCCACTGCCAAAAGCTAAGGAACAGCCACCCAAAATTCCCTAAGCAATGCTTCACAAACTGTACTTTGTATCACAATCATTGTAGGACTTGAAGCATACAAATTTCTGGGTCACATCCTCTGAGTTTCACATTCAGTCAATCTAAGAAGGATTTTGGGAACACTTTTACAGGTAATACTGATGTCGTTGGTCTGAGGACCATATTTTGAGAACAATAATCCCAGAGAAGTAGCAAAGGAAATGCAAGCCCTACACAGCTTTTCAGGTCGCGTTATACAGAATCAAGGTTCCCAAGTTTGAATGAAAAATAGAATCACCTGGGGGACTTTTAAAAATACTAATACCCAGGCCACAACCCCAGACCACTTAAAATAGGGGAGAAGCAGCCCAGAGAGCAATCTCTTTTAAAGGTCCCCAAGTGATGCCATATGCAGCCATGGTTAAAAATCAGTGAAGATCCCATATAATTGGTTCTCAAAGTTGGCTGCACATTGGAATCATCGGGGAGAAAATTTTAAATACTGATGCTTGGCTTCTACTCTCAGACATTCTGGACATTAGGGTTTTAAAATTTCCCAGGTGAGGGGTGCCTGGGTGTCTCAGTCAGTTAAGCATTCAACTCTTGATTTTGGCTCAGGTCATGATCTCACAATTCATGGAATAGATCCCCACACTAGCTTCCAGGCTGAAAGTGTAGAGCCTGCTTGGGATTCTCTCTCTCCCTTTCTGTCCTTCCCTCACTTGCACTTTCTCTCTTTCTTTCAAAATAAATAAATTTCTTTTAAATAATACCTAGGTGATCCTAATGTGCAACAAACTTTGGGAATCACTAAAACTTACCTAACTCAAATTTTCACATTATAAAAAAAAGAAGAAATTTACCCTGAGTCATAAAGCCACCATAATGAAATTAGAGTTATCTATATATTTTTCCCAAATTCAAGCATTTTAATAATAATTTTTATTAAGCTATTACAAATAATTTTAAAATAAAGATGAATATGAATATATCTATAAAAGCAAGTTAGAGTTATAATTTTCTTTTAGGTATAATTCATATACAAAGAATTCACCTTTTTACACATATAGTTCTATGGCTTTTGACAAATGCAGCTATAGTCAAGGTATAAAATAGTTCTATCCCACTGAAATGTTCTCTTATGCTCCAAAAGCACTTTTGAATTGTCAGTAGATAAGGATATTCTGCCTCACTGCCTCCTCTATTTCATCTCCAATGTCTTTCATGATTTTTCCTCTGTCTTAGCAAGGGGAGCTCAGTTACTCTGAGGACACAGATGTAGATATGGAGTGATAATGTAAGTTAGTATATATCTATCTAATATTTTTTTAAATATTTTTTTAATGTTTTTTATTTATTTCTAGGAGAGAGAGAGAGACAGCGTGAGCAGGGGAGGGTCAGAGAGAGAGGGAGTCACAGACTGAAACAGGCTCCAGGCTCTGAGCTGGCAGTCAGCACAGAGCCCGATGCGGGGCTCGAACCCACGAACCGCGAGATCATGACCTAAGCGAAAGTCGGACGCTTAACCGACTAAGCCACACAGGCGCCCCTATATCTATCTAATATTAAAATGGAAGTATATCAACAAAACTAAAGGCAACCAGTGGAATGAGAGATGACATTTGCAAATGACATATCAGATAAAGGGTTAGTATCCAAAATCTATAATAAAGAACTTATCAAAATCAACACCTAAGAAACAATTAATCCAGTGAAGAAACGGGCAAAGAACATGAACAGACAGTTTTCAAAAGAAGACATCCAGATCACTAACAGACACATGAAAAGATGCTCAACATCATTCACCATCAGAGAAATACAAATCAAAGCCACAATGAGTTACAATCTCACACCTGTAAGTATGGCTAAAATTAACAACTCAGGAAACAACAGATGTTGATGAGGTTGTGGAGAAAGGGGAACACTTGTGCACTTCTGGTAGGAATGCAAACTGGGGCAGCCACTCTAGAAAACAGTATGGAGGTTCCTCAAAAAACTAAAAATAGAACTACCCTGTAACCCAGCCATTGCACTACTAGATATTTATCAAAAGAATAAAAAACGCTCATTTGAAGAGGCACATGCACCACAATATTTATAGCAGAACTATCAATAATAGCCAAATTATGGAAAGAGCTTAAACATCCATTTACTGACAAATGGATAAAGAAGATGTGAGATATATATATATATCTTTTTGCTTGGTAATCAAAAAGAATGAAACCTTGCCATTTGCATCAGCATGGATGGAACCAGGGTATATTACAGCTAAAAAAATAAGTCAGGGAAAGAAATATTTGACTTCATTCATATATGGAATTTAAGAAACACAACTGATGAACATAGAGGAAGAGAAGGAAAAATATGATGAAAAGAGAGAGGGAGGCAAACTATAAGAGACTCTTAAATACATAGAACAAACTGAGGGTTGCTGGAGGAGTGTTGGGTGGATAGATGGGCTAAATGGGTGATGGGAATTAAGGAGGGCACTTGTTGGGATGAGCCCTGGGTGTTACATGTAAGTGACAAATCACTAAATTCTACTCCTAAAATCATTATTACAATATAGGTTAACTAACACTATAGGTTAATATAACTAAATTAAAATTTAAAAATTTAGTTTAAAAAATGGAATTGTATTGGGCACATGGTTGGCTCAGTTGGTTGAGTGTCCAACTCTTGATTTTTGCCTCAGGTCATGATCCCAGGGTTGTGGGATTAAGCTCCTCTCTCGCTCTCTCTCTCTCTCTCTCTCTCTGCCTCTCTCCTCTATCATGCTCTTTCTCTCTCTCTCTAAAATTAAATAAAATATAATTGTATCAAATGTGACTGAATTTTAATCTATAATGCTTTTTTTAAAAAGATACCAATAAAAAAGGTGGTCACCATTGAAGGATACTAGGAAACTAGGTCACTATCTTGAAAACTTGTAAGTAAAGGGGAAAAATAAAGCATTCATTTTTTCTTTCTTTTATCAACTGTACCACTTAGTAATCAAAACAGTAGATGAGGGTAATTTCTCTTAATTAAAGCAGAAGAAGCTATAAAGTACTGGAATAGCATACACTGCAACTCCTAATGAACTAAGGATAAATGAATGAGGTTCATAGTTAGCTGCTACTCCAAAAAGAGGGGGGGAAACATGCATTATGTACCGCAGACGGAAGAAAAACACCTCCTATGAAGTGTTTTTGAAAAAAAAAAAAAGATAAAGAAATGAAACTTGACTCTGATCAAGCTTTTGGATCCAACAACCAATTTACAGGAAATACAGGGAACATAAAAACATGTTAAACTGCACCATGAGAATACAGTCAGCAAAAGTCAGACTATAGGAAACCAGAGGAGAAATGACTCAGTTCTTTCAACAAATGAATTCTAAGACAGAGAAAAATGGACAGAGATAGAGATGAAGGGAGAAGCTACAGTTTAAAAGAAACATTGAATATTTATGCTAACTGTATTTGCTAATTCAAACAAACTTTAAAATTACATACTTATATGAAAATCATATATGTAAACATTGTGGCTAATTTAGATGTAAGTATAGGAACTGAAGGAGTCAATGCTATTTTCCAGTATGCTAATGGTATTTTACTTATCTTTTTAATAAGTGTTTATTCATTTTTGAGAGAGAAAGCATGAGTGAGGAGGGGCAGAGAGAGAGAGGAGTACAGAAGATCTGAAGTGAGCTTTCCACTGACAGCAGCAAGCCCCATGCAGGGCTCGAACTCACAAACTTTGAGATCAGGACCAGAGCTGAAGCTGGACATTCAACTGACTGAACCATCCAGGCTTATGTGGGTTTTTTTTTTTTTAACATTTATTCATTTTTGAGAGAGAGAGAGAGACAGGGTGTGAATGGGGGGAGGGACACGGAGAGAGGGAGACACAGAATCTGAAGCAGGCTCCAGACTCTAAGCTGTCAGCACAGAGCCTGGCACAGGGCTCAAACTCAAGAACCTGGAAGATCATGACCTGAGCTGAAGTTGGATACTTTGCTGACTGAGCCACCCAGGTGCCCCAAGGCTTATGTCTATTTTAAAAGGGACTTACCTTTAAATAATTAATAATTAATAATAATAAAATAGGCTTATCTTTTAGAGATATTTACTCAAATATTTATAGATGGAGTGATATGACATCAGATATTTGCTTTAAAATAATACAATTATGGGAAAAGTGAGTAGGGTAGAGAACCAAGATTGGCCATAAGTTAACAACTACTAAACCTGGATAAGGGCACATAAGGATTCATTACACTGTTTTGTCTACTTTTGGAAACGGCTGAAATTTGCCACAATGAAAACAAAAGGCAAGAAAGATTTGATTTAAAATATCCATAATAGCATAATTTTTTTTAAAGTTTATTTATTTTGAAAGAAAGGGCACACGCACATGGGGGGAGGGGCAGACAGAAGGAAAGAGAGGATCCCAAGCAGGCTCAGCGCTGTCAGCACAGGGCCCAACACTGGGCTCCATCTCACGAACCATGAGATCAGGACCTGAGCCTAGATCAAAGTTGGACACAACCAAGTGAACCACCCAGGTGCCCCCATAATAGCATTATTGATAAGAGACTAAAACTGGGGAAAAAAATGTGTCAATTGGTAAACAGATACACAAAAGGTGGCATAGCCTCACTCTATGCCTACAATGGCTGATCTATATGTTTTGACTACCTGGAATAGTACCATGCATGAGCTTCCATGCAAAGATTGAAATGTGAGGATTCCAGGCAGAGTAGCCAGCTCAAAGAACAATTCCCACTCTATTCAACATAACTCCCACCAGCACTTCACTTCCCAAATGGTGGAAAGAGCAAGTGCTAGAAGTCTGAAATATGGAAGGTCTTAGGTTCTCCAACATCCTACATTTGAAAGTCACTCATATGATACTGATTTATAACCCTTCCTTTTACAGTGAAAGTTGGTGTTTCAAATCCTGTTTCCTTAATCCTGGATTAATTAGGCAAACTGAAAAACTCTTGTGTATTACCTGGATATCTAAATGCCTCAATCAGTGATAAAATAAAAGACATTTAAAGGTAAGCAATATAGGGGAATCTCAGAGAGCATTAAGGGTGCCATGTTTTATCATGAGAATGGGGTTTCTCAGGATGTCTCCAGAAACAGACAGTAGCATCAGACATGTTAATGTACAAGGCTCACAAAACACAATACAGTTAAATAAACACATGCTTCCATTCAGCATATTCTTAAGAATCATCTTCTCTCTAAATACCATCAACGATGACAACAGAGAGATACAAAGTCATTGACAGGGCCATGTCCATTTAGACTCACGTCTAAATGAGACCGTAAATAAAGGTGGAGGATAAGCTCTAAGTTTTTGAAACACACAGTAATAAATACGTTTTTAAAATCAAAAATCCGTATCAGAACTTATTTATAGGGGCACCTGGGTGGCTCAGTTGGGTAAGTGTCCAACTTCAGCTTTGGTCATGAGTTCGAACCCCACATCGAGCTCCATGCCGACAGCTCAGAGTTTGGAGCCTGCTTTGGATTCTGTGTCACCCTCTCTCTCTCTCTGCCCCTCCCCTGATCATGCTCCCTCTTCTCAAAAATAAAGGAACACTAAAAAAAAAAGAACTTATTTCTAAAACTGTAAGGTGCATTTAATAATATATCTCAGTAAGCATGCTTGCGTGTGAGTACAAAGGCAAGAAATACAACTTGATTATCATCATGCCATTGCCCATTTTCCAGACAGGGAAGTTCAAGGGCGTTCCAGTGTTATTTCCATTGTTTTGGAGAATTTAATCAATTAACATTATACCTAATCACTATGCCAGCATTAAACAAAGCTTCTTGCTAAAATTTTAACAGTGGACAGAATTAGTCTTGGTTCACTGATCAGGTTGGGTTAACTTAGGTTAGGTTAGCACCATCTAGAAAACGCAAACAAAGGCAGGTCAGAGAATAAGTCAACCAAGAACTGGGATTCAACTTGTCCCTCTCCTCTCAGGCCCTAATTCTCAAGTTCAGAAGCTGGCCAGCTATTCTTCCTTCAATTTCTAAACAACCACTCCCTCCACATCTTCCTTTTCTAAATTAATTATTGGTTCTGAATATTTTAATAAGATGAATTAAGATAGATTTTTGTTTTACAGACTGGATTGAAAATTTTGCCATCTACCTTCAGATAATTAGAGGCACCCTGCAGTGTTAAAACTTACTGCTAGTGAAATGTTCTTGGCTAACAATAAACATATGGTATAGGGGGCTGTTTCTTAGCAGGAAACTGCTGTCAACACGCTCATAGGGACTTGTCATCAGAGGCCCACACAAGGAGGTGAAACAATGGATAATAATGGCTGGCTACATTCCCCCATGAACAAGCAGAGGATAACTTTTCTGTCCCCTTCTTGCAACATCCCTGAAGATTAAATAAATGCAACTTCTGTCCAAAGGAGTGTTTTGCCTGTAAACTTAACATGAAGATATCCAAAACAAAACTGCACCAGTTCTGTACATAAGGTCAGCAGAGAGCTGGTTAAAATGCAAGGTCAACAATTAACCAGAATAGAAGCTAATTGGGTCTCCAGAAATGAACACCTAGATCCAAACATGTTCATTTTATTAACTTACAGGGATATATACTATACATTATGTGGCAATAGTTTTAATATGAAATTTTAATTCTCTCAATTTGGTAGATTTCCTGGGAGTTTAGTGTGCAAAGATGGGTGAGTGCAATTGAAAACCTACAGTGCACTCTAAATTTAAGCTCAGTGTAAATAAACTTGTGACTTCCATAAAGAGGGTGGCCTGTTCCTGTGCACTGATATATACACACACACACAAAATGGATATTGCCCTACATCAGTACAGTAACACAAACTGAATCAGTACAGTACACAGATATGGGTACGGTAACTTTGTCAACTCATGGGGTCATGCAGTGGGGAGCAATTTAAAATAGCAACCTGTATTCTTGCTCAAATAGGGATTAATTGAAAGTGTAGATGAGCACAGTTTTGACACAACTGTGTTAATATAAATAACTGATGAGTTAAGTCTAATTATACATGTGGTGGGTTTAAAATACACTAATACCTTCATTCAAATTCCTCCCTTCAAAAGTCAGAGCCTAATTCTCTACCACCTGCATGTGGGATGAATTTGGTGATTTACTTCTAATAAATGGAATGTGGTAGAAGTGATGCCATCTTAATTCTAGCCCTACATCATAACAAGGATGGCTTCTCTCTGGCTCTCTTCTATCTTGGATTACTCCTTTGGGGAGAAGTCAGAGGCGTGTCATAAAGACCTTCAGTCAGCTCTGTGGAAAAGCCCATGTGCAGAGAAACTGAGGCCCCATGCCAATAATCAACTGGACAGCCTTATGAGTAAGCCACCTTGGAAGTGTATAGGCGGCTTACTCATAGGCTGGCAAGTTGATTATAACTTCAGGCAAGCTTCACATAATGATCAAACCAGCTAACATCTGACAATCTCAGGAGAGAACCCAAGCCAAAACAGCCAATGTAAATTACTCCTGAATTCCTGAGCCACAGAAAGGTAAAGATAATAAATACTTATTGCTGTCTTAAACCACTAAGATTTGGGGTAATTTGTCCATGGTAACAGATAACTCACACAAAGTATTTTGGGGTTTTTAGTTTATTCATTTTGAGAGAGAGAGGGAGCATGAGTAGGGGAGAGGCAGAGAGAGAGAGGGGAAGAAAGAGAGAATCCCAAGCAGGCACTGTGCTGTCAGAGCAGAACCAGATGAGGGGCTTGAACTCATGAACCAAGAGATCATGACCTGAGCTTAACTCAAGTCAGATATTTAACCAACTGAGTCACCCAGAGTTTTTTGGTTTTTTTTTTTTTTAAGATCAAAGATTGGTTACCAAACATTGGGTGTGTTGATGTGCTTCCTACACTGAGCACCCTTGGAGATGGCCAGTTGATCTCCATTTTACCTCATGAAAATGCTGAACCCAAGAGAACTTCACAGCTGACCTAAAATACTCTATTAGAAATATATCTTTCAAAGCAGAAATTGCTGTCATTAGGCATAAAAGGCAAGTAAAGTGTGGGAAAGCCCTCTCCATTACTTCAATGGTTCCTCCTTTACTCTCAGGATGAAAATTGAGATTAAACATGAAATAAAAGGTCCTTCATGACCCAGCCCTACCAAAACTCTCAAGCTTTATTTTCTGTCACTGCTCCTAAATTCTTTATACTTCTTGGCACATAATATTCATCAGCAACAATTGTGGAAAACTTTACAATGGCTTTTTAAAAAGTTACTAGAGGTCCTATGAGAGACTCTTGAATGCTGAGAACAAACTGAGGGCTGATGGGGGTGGGATGTTCTCTGTATCTATGAGTTCATTTTTGTTTTGGGTTTTTTTTTTATTCTACATGTAAGTGAGGTCATAACAGTATTTGTCTTACTCTGACTTCTCTCACTTAGCTTAATGCCCTCAAGGTCCACCCATGTTGTTGTAAATGTTGCAGGATCTCCTTATTTTTTTTATGGCTGAATAATATAGTGCATTTTCTTTATCCATTCATCTGTTGATGGGCACTTAGGTTGTTTCCTTGTCTTGGCTATTGTATGTAATGCCGCAATAAACGTGGGAATGCAGACATCTTTTCAAGATAGTGATTTTGTTTTCTTCAGATAAATACCCAGAGGTGAAATTGCTGGATCATACAGCAGTTCTATTTTTAATTTTTTGAGAAACCTCCACTCTGTTTTCCACAGAGGCTGCACCAATTTACATTCCCACCAACATGCGCAACATTCTCCACCTTCTCGCTAACATTTATCTGTCTTTTTGATGATAGCCATTTTAACAGGTGTGAGATACTTCACCATGGTTTCAATTACCATTTCCTTGATAATTAACAATGCCTAGACACTTTTTATGTACCCATTGGCCATGTGCATATCTTCTTCGGGAAAATGTCTATTCAGTGTTTCTACTCATCTTTTTTTAATAAAAAGGAATTCTGGAGACGTTAGAATCATGTAGTAAGTGAATGGGACTGCACATTAAACAAAAGAGGCTTCAAGGGTGAACTATAGGGTGACCTATCACAGGTGTTCCCTGTTGCAGGATTTCTTTGGCAGGCTATTGTGCTTTGAAATATTTTTCCAGTCAAAGGATATGCCTGCAGTGTTCAGAAGACATGCTCTGGCCTCTAAAGACCGGGGACCCTTTATATAAGGGGTGCTGTCCATGAGTTCCCCAACACAGACCTTTGAGGGCATTTTAGTAATTCTCAGGGACGGCGACAATTGCTGACTTCCTCAAGCTTGAACTTCAGGCACAACTGGACATTTCCACCGGCAATCAACCAAATTCTCAGTCTTTCTCTTTTTTAATTTTAATTCCAGCATACATAACAATTCTCAGTCTCGTTAAACCTGGCTGTAATATTAAGAACTCAGTGTTTGCTAATTTAAGAATTGTACAGAGACCACAGAAAACTGCCGTTAGGAATGCCTTACAAAATCAAACAACTGTATTTTACAAAAATATTTTTACAGCACTTTAAATAATTTACCACGGGGCACTTGAGTAGCTCAGTTGGTTAAGCATATGACTCTTGATTTCAGTTCAGGTCATGATCTCATGGTTCCTGAGTTTGAGCCCTACATCAGGTTCTCTGCTGTCAGCATAGAGAACAATTCAGATCCTCTGCACCCCTCTCTCTTCCCTTCTCCTACTTGCTCTCTCTCAAAAATAAATGTTAAAAATGATAAATATTTACCAAAAAACCTACAAAAATCATATTTATCAAGGCACATCTGTTAAATAAAAATATTGTTTCACATTAATGTACAGTGCTATGTGTAATGTATTTCAGTTTTCACTACCTTTTATCACAAGCATTATCACAAGCGCACACACACACACACACACACACACACACACACACTGTTGCCACAAATATGATGAACACTAGGAAGCACACTCACAACTTGAAGACTTTGCCCTTTGGCCGCTGGGGTGCTACCATCTTCCTCTACAGAGGTGCCCCTGAACTCCCTGGTGCTAGTGAAGACCCCCTTGTCTTTGTGTCTCTACTGATTATACTCCATCTACTCCTAAAGTCTAAAATATTTTATTCTGAACCTGCATTCCTCACGTCATACAAACTGAGCACTGCTTCTGACTCCCCATGGGGGCAGTGCCCACCTTTCTTCTTCATAAGCAAGTGGGAGCTTCCCAACGTTGGGCAGAGGCCAGCCAAGTTATCTCTGTAGGACATGCCCTACAGAGGCCAACTGGGGGTTCTGCCAAGGCTGGCTTACTTGGCTCCCAGGAAAAACCAAAGTGAAATAACTGCCTGGAGAGCAGTGGAGAAAAGCCTGCAAAGGGTAGGCTTTGGTTGGGATCAGTTGCCAGGCTGGGCAAGTGCCAGACCTGGTCCTCTGCCCCTTCTCCAGCTCCAGAGGACCCCTTCCATACCACATCTCTATCATCTGAGTTCAGCACCTACAGATTCTACAGCAGACTCAAGTGGGCCAAGTCACTCCATGGGAGGGCAAGCCCAGGCTGGAGTCATTCTCTCTCTCTGCTTCTGGAGTCCAAGTCAGTAAGCTATGGCTCTCCAGAGTTCTTTCAAAAGGCATTACCAAGGGGGCATTTGGGTGTCTCCATCAGTTGAGCATCCAACTCTTGATTTTGGGCTCAGGCTATGATCTCATGATTCATGGGTTCGAGCCCTACATCAGGCTCTGCACTGACAGCACGAAGCCTGCTTGGAATCCTCTCTCTCCCTCTGTCTCTGCCCCTTCCCTGCCGCTCTCTCTCTCAAAATAAATAAATAAACTTTGGGGGAAAAAGTGGTACTACCAGGGTTTTCTTCTTGGACACTAGCTCCCTCACAACATGGCAGCTGTTTGAAAGCCCGTTCCCCAGTGCTTATGCCTATTTTTAAATCAATGGTCTTTTTTTTTCTTTTGAATTTTATGAATTATTTCTATGTTTTGGATACTAACCCCTTGTCAGATAAATAATTTGCAAATATTTTCTCATTAAGTAGGTTCCCTTTTCCCTTTGTTCATGGTTTCCTTTGCTGTACAAAAGCTTTTTAGTTTGATGTAGTCCCACTTGTTTACGTTTGGTTTTGTTGCTTTTACTTCTAACATCAAATCCAAAAAGATAATTTCCAAGACTCTGTCAAGGAACTTACCACTTAATCTTTCTTCTAAGAGCTTTATGGTTTCAAGTCTTTGACCCATTTGGAGTTGATTTTTGTTTATGGTATAAGATAAGGGTCCAGTTTCTTTCTTTCTTTCTTTCCTTTCCTTTCCTTTTTCCTTTTCTTCTTTTCTTTCTTTCTTTCTTTCTTTCTTTCTTTCTTTCTTTCTTTTCTTTTCTTTTCTTTTCTTTTCTTTTCTTTTCTTTCTTTTTGCATGTGGCTTTTCCCAACATCATTTAGTGAAGAGAGTAGTTTTCCCCATAGGTTTTCTTGTCATAAATTAATTGACCATATATGTGATGGTTTCTTTCTGGGTTTTCTAGTGTGTTCTACTGATCTGTTTTTATGCCAATACCATAAAGTTTGATTACTAAAGCTTTGTAATATAGTTCAAAATTGAGGAGAATGATACCTCCAGCTTTGCTCTTCTTTCTCAAGATTGCTTTGGCTTTTTGAGGTCTTTTGTGTTTCCATTCAAATTTTAGGATTTTACTAGGTCTGTGAAAACTGTGATTGGAATTTTGATTGGAATTTCATTGAATCTATAGATTGCTTTAGGTAGTATGGACATTTTAACAATATTTATTCTTCCAATCCATTAGTATAGAATATCTCTCCATTTATTTGTGTCTTTTTCAATTTCTTTCATCAGTGTCTTAAGGTTTTCAGTGTACAGGCCTTTCATATTCTTGCTTAAATTTGTTCCTAGGTCTTTTATTCTTTCTGATGCAACTGCAAATGAGATTTTGCTCTTAATTTGTCTTCCTGATAGTTCATTATTAGAAATGCAACTAATTTGTACATATTGACTTTGTATCCTGTACTTTACTGAATTTGTTGATTTGTTCTAGTAGTTTTCTTGGTGGAGCCTTTATGATTTTCTATATATAGTTTCTGTTATTTGCAAGCAGAGATAGTTTTACTTCTTCCTTTCTGATTTAAATGCCTTTTACTTCTTTTCTTGCCTAATTGCTCTGGCTCAGACTTCTAGCACTGTGTCGAATAAAAGCAGGGATAGTGGGCACCCTGTCTTGTTCCTTATTATAAAGGAAAATATTTTGTCTTTTCACTGTTGAGTATGATCTTAGCTGTGGGCTTATCATATATGGCCTTTATTAAGTTGAGGTACATTCCCTCTATACCCAGTTTATTGAGAGTGTTTACCATGAATGGATGCTGAATTTTGTCAAATACTTGTTTTGTATTTATTAAGATGATCATATAATTTTCATCCTTAATTTTGTTAATGTGGTGTATCACACTGATTTGCAGATGTTGAACCATCCTTGCAGCCCTGGAATAAATTCAATTTGATCATGGCGTACAATCCTTTCAATATATGATATTACCTTCAAAAAATATTTTTTAACACATGCTGATTTAATCCTCTAAACTTTGTATATGCTGTAGCCAATGGCTGGAATAGTTCCTTCATCACATTCAGGATAAAAATCCAAGATATTTAGCATAACATATAAGGTCATTCATGACCAAGCCCTGCCTGGTTGTGTGGTGCTTCCACTACTCCTACATCCCAGTGATCTTCTGTTACATATCCTTAATATCCCTGCTCAAACATCATCTCCTTTCCAGGACCTCTGTAATCACTTATGTATTTATAAGCAAAAGGATGTGACATTCCAGGTAAGCGAAATAGCCTTTGGGAAGACTCCTATAGCTGGAAGGAGTCAGGCATTTTATAATACTCAAGAAGTTCGGTGTGGCTAGAGACACAGAGTGAGAGAGTAATGAGAGATGACCGTGCCAATCCATGCCTGGTTGAAAGCCAAAGCAAAGCCACTTCTGTGATTTATTGCTGAGTGGAGATTGAAGGAAACAGACTGGAAATAAACCATAAGAGATATAGGGAGGACATGTGAGGAGGCTATTGCAACTGTTCAGGTAAAAGACCATGAAAACTTGGACCAAACTGTTGGCAGTAAAGGTTTAAAAAAATAATAAAGCATATGTAGTGAAAGACATTGGAAGGTAAAAGAAACAATCTGATGATGGCTGAGAATGAAGAGTTGGGAAACATGTAGAAGGACACCTGTGTTTCTCACCTAGATAACAGGACAGATTATGGTACATTCACTGAAAGGATGAATAAGAAGAGAAGTAGAGCTTATGGAACTAAGCATCATACCCTCTGAAAGAATAATCTTTAAAGTTAAAAAAAAAAAGGATAACTCATTTTTCTAGACCAATAAAAATTCTGAAACATATCTGATTACATATACAAAAGTTAAATTTTCTGGGTAGGATACTTTATTTTTTTATTAAATTTTTAAACGTTTTTATTTATTATTGAGAGACAGAGAGACACAGAGCATATGCATGGGAGGGGCAGAGAGAGGCGGAGACACAGAATCCGAAGCAGGCTCCAGGCTCTGAGCTGTCAGCACAGAGCCCAATGAGGGGCTCAAACCCACAAACCACGAGATCATGACCTGAGCCGAGGTTGGATGCTTAACCAACTGAGCCACCCAGGTGCCCCTGGGTAGGATACTTTAGGTCACTGGTGGGCAATCCACTACAATCAAACTACTGTCTCATGAAGACTTAAGGTAGTAAACTCTAGAGAAAAGAGAACAGCTAAGTAGGTTAAATGATACAGAAGGATAAGGCTTATCCTGGCTCAGATGAGAGCACCAGGTGACCTTTTCCAAATGATTTCATCCCTGTCCCTTCATCTGAAAAAGAAATCCATGAATATCAGTCTTACTCTAAGTGCAAGATATATTCAGTCCTTCCAAACTGATATTTCATCTGCGATGTTATTCATCCTAAAGTGGATTTTTTTTAACCTAAACTATCCAGTTTGGCTATCTACCTTAATCAAATCATGCAAATAATTACAAAGTATCCATATCAGTTTGTTATGTTGATTTACTGACTGAAAGTTCATTTTCTATCAGACATTCTGTTTTAACTCTAATTCCAATGGATGTAAAATGCAGGCCTCCCCAGTTTTTCATGAGCAAGCACATCTTGTGTGATTACCTTGAAAAAGGTAATTTTAAGTTGGTATATATGATGAATATTATTTGAGGTTTTTTAAAAATATTTTTATTTATTTCTAGGAGAGAGAGAGAGACAGCGTGAGCAGGGGAGGGTCAGAGAGAGAGGGAGACACAGACTCTGAAACAGGCTCCAGGCTCTGAGCTGGCAGTCAGCACAGAGCCGGACGCGGGGCTCGACCCACGAACCGCGAGATCATGACCTAAGCGAAAGTCGGACGCTTAACCGACTAAGCCACCCAGGCGCCCCTATTTGAGTATTTTCCATCACCACTAGACTAGTAGTAACTTAAAACTAATTGTAAAAATAGTAGCTAAAAGAATAGAATAGAAAAAAAGAGAAAAATACTGAGCACAAAATAATGGAAAATTATTATTGATTATTATGATTTAAGTAATTCCCATAATGCATATCTAGTTGAAAAACAGTAAGTTGGTTTAAAAAAACATGCAATATGAGATAGCAAGATGATAAATAAGGACAAATAAACTCATGAATTGACCTATTCAAGCAGAAATATAAATAAAGCAATTTTTAAGATTTGTGAAACTTTTGGGTGTGATAAGGACTGCAAATGATATTTATAAAAATAACAAAAGTTTGTTTAGGAATAAGAATGCAAAATAGCAATACTTTGGTTAATGAGGAAATTATGATATTGGCAAAGTATACTCAATAAGGTGATTTTTTCGGGGCGCCCAGGTGGCGTAGTTGGTTAAGCGTCCGACTTTCGCTCGGGTCATGATCTCGCGGTTCGTGGGTTCGAGCCCCGCGTCGGGCTCTGTGCTGACTGCCAGCTCAGAGCCTGGAGCCTGTTTCAGTCTGTGACTCCCTCTCTCTCTGACCCTCCCCTGCTCACGCTGTCTCTCTCTCTCTCTCCTAGAAATAAATAGAACATTAAAAAAAAAAAATAAGGTGATTTTTTCATCCTGATAAATGATGCATAATTTAACTTTCTTAAAAAATTTATTCTAGCAAGTCTTAATTTAAATCCTTGGTGCATTGCGAGAAGTATGTTGGAGCTAACACATTTAGTTAAAGCCTTCCCTAACGTCACAACATGAACCACAGTAACGAAAATGTTACATCGAATAATCTCTAAGGACACCAGAAGTGACCCAATCTTATACATCAACCACAGGGAGTTACTATTAGTTAGATACCACGTAAACTGAGTACAGATAACAGAACAAACCGATCATCTCCCAGTTTAAGAGTACTCTATGGCATTGCAAGAAGAATGTGGAGAATGCCCTCCAGGTTTCCACTGAAACTTTCAGTTCCAAAAATGTACAATCCAAACAACGAGCAGGATGCAAAACTGCAGGAAGACTTCTCTTACTCTAGTCTTCTTTCCACAGATCAGCAGTGAAGGAAGTTAGACATGTATCTCTGGACATACATAAATTCACCATCTTCAAATCTGCTTCCTACACTGAGAGATATGGCCTGACAGCTCAATTTTCAACTAGGAATCAGGTTGCCTACACTAAGAAGAAAGCCTTCGAACCAAGAAAATAAAAAGTCAATCCTTTGCCAAGCATTGTTTTAAATTCCAAAATTACCAAAGAGCATGGCTTACCAAGAAAAGGGAGATCATCTATATTCAAAACAACAAAACTCCTAAGACATCAACACAATAGGACACACCAAATTATCAGACTCATTGGGCAGGAGTTACAACAAATTAAGGAAACAAAGTTCTCAGGCTGTGGCTTTGCACACCAATTTGACTCTCTCAGGTTATGAAAACATAAGCAGAGAACATATGCTGGCCATCTCCTAGCCATCCAGCTCATTTTCTAAGCAGAGCACCTAAAAGTCAAACAGAAAAACAGCATCAATTACAACTTCATTCAAAGATGAAGCAATAAAAAAGAAGCTTGGGACTTGCACAAAATTTCTGGAAGAGAAGAAAAATACAGACATTGAAAAGGTAGGTAAAGATGGTACTTGTGAGGATTAATTTCAGGTTACAAAAGGATTTTTTAGAGTAAACTTACTTCACATTTACAAATATAGTAAAGAAAACATGTGTTTTATAAAATAGGAAAATTGGGGGGGAAAAAGAATACCAGAGTTAGGTAAAACAAGATCTGGCAATGCTAAGGGGAAAAAATTTAAGGAGAAAACAAAATAATAGTGTTGGCCAAAGTTAAAAATAAACTACAAGCAGTAGAGAATGGACTTCGTACTTTAGAAAGCTTAATGAATGACATGAAGAACAGATTTTAGAAAAACACAAAGAGGAGCGCCTGGGTCGCTCAGTCTGTTAAGTGTCTGACTTTGGGTCAGATCATGATCTCACAGTCTGTGAGTTCGATCTCTGAGCTATCAGCACAGAGCCTGGAGCCTGCTTCAGATTCTGTGTGTGCATCTCTCTCTCTGTACCTCTTCCTCTCTCTCTGTCTCTGTCTCTCTCTGTCTCTCTCTCTCTGTCTCTCTCTGTCTCAAAGAATAAATAAACATTAAAAAAATTAACCAAAAACCCCCAAAACACAAAAAAAACAATAGCATATAGACCCAAGATGATAGGCAGAAGATAGATATTAGAGACCCAATATACAGATCAGTGTTATGCCTAAAGGGGGAAAATGTATCATAAGAAAAATTGTCCTAAGATGCAGAACATAGATATATTGCTAGAAAAAAACCAAAATGTCCCAAGAAAAAAGAAGGTAATAAAGACTGAAAAACATTGAGATATATCCTGGTAAAGTTTTTACATTTCAAAATAGAAAAAGAATTCCACAAGTTTCTTTGTAGATAGAACCCTTCTACAAGAAAAAGAGAAACAAGCAGACTTCAGACCTGTCCACAGCTTTAAGTGCTAAGCGACAATGGAATCATATTTACTCTGTGTGCGTGTGGGTGTGCGCGCGCGCACACGCATGCGTGAGTGTGCATGTATGCACAGGATCAGAAGCTAGTGTGCGCACTCTCATGCTTTTGGAAGATGTGATTAAGGGAAAGATAAGAAACAATCCTCATGTGAAAAGAAGTCTTGATAATGGACATGACTGTCCTGGGCAACCTTCTGTTCAAAAGCTAGTCTTGTTTGCTTTTTCGTGAGTGATTTCTGAGATTCCTTTCCCACCGTTATTAGTGGCTCAGGAGAGCAGCACTCGTTTTTAGGCATTCACAGAGAGAAGTCACATGGCAAAGAGCAACATCTCCCAAAATTCTCTAATTTCATACATTTGTGAGATAATAAAGAGGATCAAGAATAGTTCTGCTAATGATCAAAAAGAATGAAATCTTGCCATTTGCCACTACGTGGATGGAACCAGAGGGTATTATCCTAAGCGAAATTAGTCAGAGAAAGACAAATATCATATGACTTCACTCAGATGAGGACTTTAAGGTACAAAACAGATGAACAAAAGGGAAGGGAAGCAAAAATAATATCAAAAGAGGGAGGGGACAAAAACATAAAAGGCTCTTAATTATGAAGAACAGAGGGTTGCTGGAGGGGTTGTGGGAGGTGGGATGGGCTAAATGGGGAAGGGGCATTAAGGAATCTTCTCCTGAAATCATTGTTGCACCATATGCTAACTTGGATGTACATTTTTAAAAATAATAAATAAATAAAAATAAAATAACAGTTCTGTGAATGAAACGATAGTGGAGTGGAATGGCTAAGGTATAGACTACAACCAGAATGACTGGTTGCTTGCCAACGAAGTAACCTTAAACAAATCACTTAACCTTTGGTCCCCAGTTTTCATCTGAAAAAGGAGGCTTAATAAAATAGTACCTGGTTCATAAGCAAAAGAAGGGAGAAACACTGAATCATTAAGTCCTTTTCCCTCATTGGTCAAGGATGGGCCCATGGTGTTCATTCAGCCCCACTTCATTTGAATGCTGGCCTGATTTTCACAGCTGTCCCATGGCATCCTGGGACAGAAAGTGAGAGGTATGGGGACTTTGGCTTGGGACAAGACACTGCCCGATCTGTGTCCCTGAAGTTCAAAAAACCTTCTGGGAGCTGATGCCCATCACAACAGCTAGAGCAGGAGGTGGTGACAAGGGGATGTGCACTCAACAGAGTCCTTCATTCCTTATCTTCGCAATCCCTCTGGAATTGTGTTTCTAGCTTCATTCAGAAGGAGATGTCAATATGTCAAGAAATTGGACTTGAAGAATATGATGACATCTTACTTAAGGGTCTCCCTCCCAAAGTGCAAAAGGGGCCACTAGAAACAACATGAAGTCGTAATTGTCAAAAAAACCTCTTACTTTTTAAGAGGATCTAGACACAAAGCAATATTTAAATTTGCCCATGAGGAGTCTAAGAGCTCTATAATGCTGTGGCAAGGGATAAAAGTTCTTAGGCTATTTACTTTGTAATTCTATGTCATCCTGAATAACAACAGGATTGAAACAATAAAGTGCAATCAGGACAATGTTCAAATATCACTGCTCTCACTCAGTGCCTCCTCAAGTTAAATACTACAACATCTAGCAATAAAAATAATACCCTTTAGCAGTTATAGAAACAGTTAAGAATTTTTTTAAACACATGACTCCATCCAGATGTTAGCTTCTGAATAATAAGCAATTAAATACACTCTGACCTCAAATGCTCCAGGTGAAATAAATTTTCCAGTTTCCAAAATGTTTTATCTTATGAAGATAAGACCGTATTAAAAAGAGTCAATGCAGGGCACCTGGGTGGCTTAGTCGATTAAGTCTCCAACTTTGGCTCAGGTCATGATCTCACAGTTCGTGGGTTTGAGCCCCGTGTTGGGCTCTGTGCTGACAGCCGGCTCAGAGCCTGGAGCCTGTTTCTGATTCTGTGTCTCCCTCTCTCTCTCTGACCCTCCCCTGCTCATGCTGTCTCTCTCTCTCTCTCTCTCTCTCTCTCTCTCTCTCTCTCAGAAATAAATTTAAAAAAATAAGGAAAAAATAAAAATAAAATAAAAAGAGGCAATGCTATGTAGACTCACATGTCCTGGTGAAGATGGAAATGATTGTTAAATGAGCCTCCATTTATTCGTTCTGGATTGCCATTCAAGGACCAAGTTGTTCTTCGGGTGAGAAAAAGCAATAGAGCTTTGTCATAGTTTCCTTATGTATTGACTCTTGACACTAGTAGTTTGTCTTCTCAAGTGACTTCTGACTTTAGAACCGAAAACTAGTCTTTTGAGAAATCATATGGCAGATTGATGAGCATTCTTTCTTTCTTTCCTAAAAAAAAAAAAAAAAAAAAAAACAAACCTTTTACCACTGTAATTAACAATAAGCCAGATGGGAAAGCTCTTTTCACTTTGATCTTTCCTCTAAGAATGCGAAGTGCACATTTTTAAGCCTAGGTCCTTTATATTAGCTGAATGCCTAATAATAGTAATAATGGTAGCTAACATTTTTTGAGCTCTTATTCCATAACTAAGCACCAGTGCTTTGATTAGACACTCATTTTATTTTCACAAGATTATAAAGTAGATATTATTGCCCCTATTTTAGAGATAACAGAACTGGGATAAAGAGTGTTTAAATAACTGACCCAATGTCCCTCATACTGGGTAGGAAATAACAGTACTCAAACTCAGTTCTTTTTGGGCCCAAAGTCCACATTCTTATTAATCACTATATTCTATATTGTTGAAGTTGCCTTGGATTTCACAAAGAATCTGTATAGTTGCTCCCTCCAAAGCTTTTAATCATTAATACAGATCAGTCAATATTTTATAGATCTACCAATGTTTCCCTTTATTTTTAGTTTTCAAGTCACATTCAGATATGTACTTTCTCTGTGAAGGTTAGCACAACATTCTTACATTTCCACTTTTTGTATTTCCAGAAAGATAGATGACATCCTGTGATATAAACTGAAATATTATGTTCTGTTGCTTGTATGTTGTTCAACTTGACACTATTACCTAGGTTCCATTCTTCTATTTTGTTGGGACTTCCTGTGTTGCATTACTTCAAACAAAAAGCCTCCTCCAATTATATAAGCTTATGCATCTGCAGGGGAACTCCACCTAAAAACAATGGTGTCCAGTGACATTTAGCTGTCCTTTTCCTCAAATGTTTCCTATTTCAATCTACTGAGCTATTCCATGGCTGAAGTGGTTTTACCTTTATTTATCTGAGAGAGAGAGAGAGAGAAAGCACACATGAATCAGGGAAAGGAGCATAGGGAAAGAGGGAAAAAAATCTTAAGCAGGCTTATGCTCAGCATGGAGCCCAACATAGGGTTCGATCCTATGAGCCTAGGATCATGACCGGAGCCAAAATCAAGAGTTGGACGCTTAATCAACCGAGCCACCCAGATGCCTATTTTCTTACATTTTAATATTAATTTCCTTTTCCTGCTATCAGAAAATTTCAGCACATTATCCCTGAATCTCTGTAACTCTCAGGACTCTTCTGATATTTACTCTGTACTTCCCAGGCCCTGTCCTCTTGATTCCTCTGTCTTTCCTTCTTCTGACTTATTTTTCTGCATTCTTCTCACTACTTCTTTAGCTTTTACATGGAATGAACAGAACAATTTTTTTTCAAATATGCCACAATTCCAGATGCTTTGAGATTTCAGATATTCTGCTTACTAAATTACAAAATGTTTCTATAAAACTTTTCACTTCACTTTTACTTATGATTTATTGTCTACCTACTTTGAAGCAGAATATGCTCAAGTTAATCTATCATAGCCCACGTTTGGGCTGGGTCAGTGGGGCTATGACACTCTAGGTGCTACGACTTATAGTCCAATTGCAAAGTCAAGAAAAAAGAGCTAAAGGAAATAAAACATTTTTGTCAAAGCCTTTAAATTGAAAAATTAAATCAAATAATAGTATCTGAATTTCCTTCTGGTATAATTAAAAGAACATACCTGTATTTTTATTTGTGAATCTACCTCCATATTCTAACTTTCCACAAGATATTATACAAAGGATCTTATTTTTTAACCCTTACCATTAATTCATGTGTAGTTATGATACACTAGGAATTTAAATTATAACTGGTTGGTTGGACATCCTCACACCTGCAATCAGTTTGTGAAAAAAGCTAGACAGTCAATACCAACTTTCCAATCTCTTTATATATTCTTTATCTTCATCATGGTTTGAGTTTAATGTGTTTAACTATTACCTTAGTGAAATTGATGTTATGGTAAATCTCCTCCCCAGCTCAGATTCTTCACCCCTCCCTGTATCCATGCTCTTTGCCATGTGATTCTGCACTTTATCCCATTCAAATAAACAGTAGAGCCTATTCCCCCACCCCTTAACTTTGGGTTTGGCCATATGACTCTGACCAATATTTTGAAAAAGATCATGTGCTATTTCTGAACTTAGACCTTAAAAGGCCTCAGATGTTCTCTCTTGTTCTTTTGTGTTTCTACAATTGCTAGAAGAGGAGAATGCCTAGAAAACCTACTGATTCCAAAAAAGGATGTGAAGTCCTTGGAGCTGACTCACTCAGCCAACCACCTCAGCCAAGAACATCCAACCCTATTACCCACAGGCACATGAGCTAAATAAATGCTTGTTTTTGTATGCCACTGCTTTCTGTGCTGATTGGCTATGTGCTGTTTTTGTAACAATAGCTAACAATAGATATTTACAAGAGTGAAATGTTCCAATATCAGGGGCGTCTGGGTGGCTTAGTCGGTTAAGTGTCCGACTTCGGCTCAGGTCATGATCTCACAGTTCGTGGGTTCGAACCCCCCGTGTGGCTCTGTGCTGACGGCCAGCTCAGAGCCTGGAGCCTGCTTCAGATTCTGTGTCTCCCTCTCTCTCTGACCCTCCCCTGCTCACACTGTCTCTCCCTCTCTCAGAAATAAATAAAAAACATTAAAAAAAATGTTTTCAGTGTTCTAATATCAGCACTTAATGGATCCATGTTCATTCACCATAAACCAATCTAAATTAAGACTTCTCCATTATTTCTTAAATGTCCCATTTTAAGCAAAATGAGGATTCAAAATCCAGATACAATAGGAATTGCAAATTGCTGAGTTCTCATAAACGATAACTACAGACAACAAGTAGTTTTTATTATATAGGATATGATTTGCTTTACCAAAAGGCTTTAAAAATCACATTTTAGGACTATGACTACATAAAAGAGTAGACCTGAAAGCTATCTTTGAAGGGGATGACAGGTTATTTAAAACACAGTCATTACATGACTAGCATTATCACTTGCCAATTAATTTTGAGTGATTTCTTAGATTTTCCTTTGTCACTAGAAGTTTTCTTTCTTTTTTTATTTTAACTCTCATGGGTCAATCCCAAAATTTAGCCAGTATAATAGCATGCTTAATTTTATTTTTGCATTCCACAGTCCTTGATAATAGCAAACTAATTTCTGTGGCTGCATTTGATGAAAATATGCTGATGAAACTCATATTTCACATCATTGACTATAATGAGCCATTTTATCAAACTGTCCTTATGACAGTATTATAGAGAAAATGATAAATTTACTAATTTATTCACTTGAGGTTCCATTTGAAAATTTTAAAAGAAAGGAAAAGATCAATGAAGTCAGGTAAATTAGGCTTTCACCAAATGATGTGTCTGGGTCGGTATAAAACAATAGCACTAACCATCCTGCACTTAATGAAATGCTAACACTAAATAAGAGCTGATTAATTATTACTTTTAATAAAATTCTTCAGAACAAATAAGTAGCTAAAATGCCCTATTGTGAATACAGACTCACCTTGTTTCTCATGATCAGCATAATCACTACCATGGTTTTATATCAGAATTTTGTTTTGTTTTTTTTTTTCACATTGTTGGAATTTTTTACTTTTACTAGATTTTTAATTTGAAAATTATCAGTAAGTGGCTATATCAATTAATGAAAGTTACTAATTACTTTGTGGGACATATCTAAAATCTTTGAAGAAACTGGAAACTGTAGCATAGTATCTCTTTCTGAAATGTTGATGTGCCATTTGACATAGATGGAGTTGATATTAGTACAAACACAATCACATGTACAATGTGCTAAAATGTCTTTTGTCAATTATTGTGTTCTGTAGAATGTATGCTCTCTGAACTCTAGAAACAGTATTAACTTAGAGCAGGTCAGGGCCCTCATCCTCTAGATAAATCCAAACAATCTTCAAGTGTTAGATAGCCGTGACATTTTGTTTTGGAATCCTTTCTCAATATAAAATGAATTCATTGATTTTTTTTTCCATTTACAAACCATCACCAATGAAAACAATTGCTCTAATAAATTATTTGACTTGATCTCTTCTTGTGGGGTTTATTTTCCCATGAATGACTCTCTTATCTATAAGAATACACATAAGTATAGAAAGGTTATTTTAATTGACAACTATGTTCTTCATAAATGTTCACCAAAAAAATGCATCAATGCCATAATGGACACTGTTTCCTTTCTTTCTAAATTGTTCCCTCTATTTCTACTGTTTCCCAGATACTGTCCTAAAACTGCCACCTTCCTTCAATCCAGTTAATACTTTCCCAAATCCTATAATGATGATGAATTCTAAAAGCAGCTGTTACGATTAGAAGAATGACATTCTTAATGGAAGTTCACACAGAAACAATGAAAGTATACTTTCAGGGAAAACAAGAACAGAAAATCCTCATTAAATAACGGAAACATGGTTTGAACTTTAAAGTTTTGTGCTAACTGCCAATATCCTCTGGGGCTGTCAGGTGTGGGGAGAGTCCTCTGAAAATAAACTGTTTTAATATAGATGTATCTCTGCCATTCCACAGCAATCAGCCGCTCTGTAAAATAACAATAAAAAGACAGGGAGAGTTGATCTTATCTTTCCTCATTTGGCTGTTTATACAATCTTAAAAATTGTATCTATGCCTCACCATAAAATATCCAATCATCACCACTATCATATCTAAAAATTATTGAGTGATTTTTATGTGCCAGCTCCAAGAATTTGCTTGTATTGGCTTATGCATTCCTCTTCACAACCTTGTGAGGTGTGTAACTAACATATTCCTGTTTAACAGATAGACACACTGAGGTTCTGAGAGACTCAGGCAATCACCTAAGTGCACACAACTATTATTAGTAGATGGTGGAGCTGGGCTCAGACCCATCACAATCTAGTATTCCTTAATGTCGAAAATTCAACTTCTAAGGCTTTCATTTGAGCCTCTGTGCTGTAATTCATAAAGAATGATAGATGAGGAATTATTTACTTTCATGGCGTAAGGAAATATAGCACATAATTATCCTTCCAAATATCATCAATAAACTACTGAGCAAGTGATCCAGTCCTCCTTCTGTTGGAAAAAAATAAGGTTGGACAACCCAGTATTTAGAAAGCTGACAGGTCTCACAAAGTGACTCTCTAAAGGCTATCTTTTCCACAAGTTGGTCTAACTCCCTCATCCTCGACAAATAAAGAATTCTGTTGACTCGGTGATTGGGTCAACAGTTTTATTTCATGGCTACTTTATAGATGGAACACATATAGCATAAAACTGCATATGAAAACATATCCCATTCTCATTTTCAAAAATTAAAATGATGCCTTTAAAAGACATACACAAGAGGGCACCTGGGTGGCTTAGTCCGTTAAGCATCTGATTCACTCAGGTCATGGTTCATGACTCACTATGGTTCATGAGTTCGAGCCCTGTGTTGGCCTCTGTGCTGATGGCTCAGAGCCTGGAGCCTGTTTTGGATTCTGTGTCTCCCTCTCTCTCTGCCCCTCCCCCCACTTGCATTCTCTCTCTTTCTATCTCTCTCTCCCCTTCTCTCATTTTTTTCTCTCTCTCCTCTCCTCTCAAAAATAAGTAAACTTTAGAAAAAGAAGAAGTAAAAAGACATACACAAGATTCCCTTAAATAAATAGAAGATGGATGGACAAATGGATGGATAATATTTGGTTTTGATTCACAAGTTTATTTTCAAACAAAACCCTAGGGAGGAGGTGCTGCATGGTTATATGAAATTTCCAGCCACTTCTCTGTATCTTCCTGCCGTTCAGACTCTGCTTTTTTCCTGTCTGCTGCTCCACAGGAACTACCTCTGAGAACTGATGGCACTGCCTGATGACTGGACCCCAGGATCTGGTAAAACCCACCCAGCTTACTCTCAGTAAAGGTGGACACTAGGAAAGCTACAAGAAAAGACCCAACAACCTTATGTGATCCAACTGAAACACATATGTCATAATACAGTGGCAGTGTGTCTGCCCCCAAGGAAATAACGTGTTCTTTCTTCTTCCCATACGGTAAGAATTATGTAGTGAACCATATTTCTCTTTTGCTTTCACCTCCAAAAAGGTCAAAAACAAATTTATAGCCAAATCATGCAGGACATTATCGTGTTTTTTTTTTTTTCCTTCTGGTATAATTTACTCTATTTTGGCTTTTCCTGCTGTTGATTTTATTTTTATTTAACTAGTTAAGCATCTCTCCAACTGGATTTCCTAGAACATTAATTCTTATATCTATTAATAGATATTTGGGGGAGGAGTTTCCTTTTAAAATGTATTTGTGAAATGTTACATAATAACTAGCGCCCCATGCCATCCCCAAGAGTCACTTAGTACTGAATTTTTTTAAAACAAACAACCAAAGGGGCGCCTGGGTGGCTTAGTCGGTTAAGCGTCCGACTTTCGCTTAGGTCATGATCTCGCGGTTCGTGGGTTCGAGCCCCGCATCGGGCTCTGTGCTGACTGCCAGCTCAGAGCCTGGAGCCTATTTCAGAGTCTGTGTCTCCCTCTCTCTCTGACCCTCCCCTGCTCACGCTGACTCTCTCTCTCTCTCTCTCCTAGAAATAAAAAAACAAACAAACCAATTTACGTCCATTTAACTAAAATTCTAAACAAATTGGACATGGGACAGTTTTGCCATGATATTAAAATTCTGGAATATGTCTTAAGCCCTATGCTTTTCATTATATATGTTTCCTGAAAGCTACATTATATTTTGGGGGGAATAAGGGCAGGTAAGAATGAATGAATGAATGAATGAATGAACGAAAAATTAGAATTGAAAATTTTATCCAAAACTGTACAATATACAATTTTAATTTCCAAGCTGTATTCTAAAGCACAGTCTGATATGTAGAAACCTGTATACCCATTATGACCAGACTATTTGAAGAAAGAATTGGAAGCAGCTCAAAGAGACACAAATTTAAGAAAGTAAAAAATAAGAACCAAGTAAAGTAAGAGAAATAAAAGTTTAAATCAAGAAAAATAAAATCACTGAAAGAGAAGATATTGCAATAGATCACAAAACTTAGCCCTAAACTACTTATGTCCAGTATGAGAAAAAGAAAAAATAAAGAAAATACACAAGTGGTTTTAAAATGAATGCTGTCTGGGGCACCGAGGTGGCTGGCTCAGTTAGGTATCTGACTCCTGATTTCAGCTCAGGTCATGATCTCATAGTTCGTGGGATGGAGCCCTGTGTGGGGCTCTGCACTGACAGTGCAGAGTCTGGGATTCTCTCCCTCTCGAGAGAGACAGAGAGCTCTCTAATAAAAGAAAAGCCGACTAATATACAAAGTTATTAAAAAAACACTGGTCATTCTGAATTATAAGAAGGATTTATCATTTAGAAACATGACATTTAAGGGGTGCCTGGGTGGTTCAGTCGGTTAAGCGTCCAACTTCAGCTCAGGTCATGATCTCATGGTTGGTGGGTTCGAGCCCCACGTCGGTCTCTGTGCTGACAGACAGCTCAGAGCCTGTTTCAGATTCTGTATCTCCCTTTCTCTCTGACCCTCCCCTGCTCACGCTGTCTCTCTCTTAGAAATAAATAAAACATTTAAAAAAAAAAGAAACATGATATTTAATAGTCAGTAATAGTCTTGTAGACATCACTAAGCAATGTCATTTTACACGTATGTAATTATAGATTTTGTTAAGTATGTTTTGGGGGATTCCTTTTTGATTTATATCATTATGTTAGTTTTAGGTGTACAACATAAGATTTCATATTTGTTTGGACTCTGAACTGATCTCAATAAGTCCAGTTTGTGTCCATCACCACATGATGGGGAGATTTTTAATAAATAGCTTATAAATTGTAAGTGTAATGCTTTTTGTAAATAAAGCTGGAACGGACTCTTTCTCTCTTAGCTTTGTCAGTAGGAAACCAAGGAAAATGAAAGAAACCCACCTTCATATACAGACCTTATAAGAGAACAAAGAAAGTCTGTTTTGTAACTAATAAAAAGGCTATAAAAAGAGGCTAGATGGTAGATTTTGGAGGGATTGATGAAGAGATTTCTCTGGAGAGAGTCAGCATGGAATGACTTAGGTCTTGTCAGTAGGTCCCTGTAGGGGACTAGAAGAATCAGCAGAAAGAAACTGGAAGCCAGGACCTGATGAAGAAGATGCAAGTGACTAATTAGGAAGAGTAATAAATCCACTAGCCTGGCCCACTGAACTGTAAGCCTAGTGAGGGCAGAAACCACAAATGCCATGGTGATCATCATATCTTCTATGCCGAGCACAGTGCACAGCACTAAGATTATCTTACTCTCAGCTTGTCTCTTACATTGAAGCACCAATGATGACCCAATGTCATCATTATACTTTTATAATGTACAAAGTCCTTCACTCAATCTCCCTTCATGAGATTTCATTTCACTCACAAAGTTCCTGTTCCAAAATTTTATTGTGCTTTTTCTCCCCATTCTTTGAATCTCCCTTCAAACTTGTCATTGAATCAAAAGAATAATTTCAACTATTATAATTAAGGAAAAGTCAAGTGTTTAGATTTCCTTACTTCTTCATTCTAAGGTATATTTTTTATATTTAATATTTCCAAAATGCAGATTTATCTAAAAATGGATCCATATATTTAATACAGCAGTATTTCTCTCCTCTTTAAAAATATTAAATAGGGGCGCCTGGGTGGCTTAGTCAGTTGAGCATCCGACTTTCGCTTAGGTCATGATCTCGCGGTTCGTGGGTTCGAGCCCCGCGTCGGGCTCTGTGCTGACTGCCAGCTCGGAGCCCGGAGCCTGTTTCAGAGTCTGTGACTCCCTCTCTCTGTGACCCTTCCCTGCTCACGCTGTCTCTCTCTCTCTCTCTCTTAGAAATAAACATTTTTTTTAAATATTATTAAATAAATGATACATATTGCAATGACTGGCCCTTTAGAGTGGAAGAAATAGTAATTAATAGTAATTAATATCAATACATGGCTGCTATTTCATATTACTTTCTTTTCTAATAATTGCTCTCTTGGGAGCAAAAAAACAGAAAACAATTCCATCTAGCTAACATCCAGGAAGGAATTTACTTGCTCACATAACTGAAAATCCAAGAGATCAAGCCTGGCTTGACCCAGGCAATTGACCAATATCTGGAAAGCTCTGCCTCCCTCACTGTTTCTACTTACTTGTTTTTTGTTGGGTTTGGGATTTTTCTGGTTGTTGGCTCATTATGTTTGTCTTCATTTTTCTGGCAGGCTACATCCGGGAAAAATGACCACCCAAAGGTTACTTGGTCCTATGAGTTTTTATCTCATGGATGAGAGGGTTTCCTTGCTAACAGGTCTGACAGCTCATCAGACTGTGATGAACTACAGGGGAGGAGCGGAACAGCGATAAGGATTTCCACTGCACTTTCTTAGGCGACCCTGCACAGTAGAACCTCAGATGGTATAGGTTTCCCCATGTTTGGATCTCCAGCTCTTGTTAAAGTTGGGCCTCAGTAAGGTGGCTTGTTCTAAAGAATGTTCAGAATAGGGTTAACATCCCACAGTAAAATCATATGTTCCTATTCATTATGGGAAACAAGAGTTACCATCTTTAAACATCTTCAATCCATTTATCCAAAAACATTCTAATACACTTCTTAGTTTTGCTTTGTTTTTTCATGACTGTTTCAGTGCCCTGGGCATTAAAATTTTATCGTCTATGACTTTGTTTATTCTACATTTATTTTAAAGGTAAAAGAGATCATGAGGTCTAGAAGGGAGCATCATTGTCATTCAATCTTCCATCACTACTACCAGTCACCTCATAGTGAAAGCCAAATTCAGAGGAACCGAGACTTCCCAGAGGTCACAAAGAAGAGAAGTAGCATTCAGTGCTCTCTCCAGAATACACTTTTGTAAACTTAAAGTGTAAATCTGCCTGTAAAATCATTTAAACCCATTTATCATATCTTAATCTCCCTATAGTTTCAAGGACATGTAACTTATCTTTCAGAGACTACAACATTGCTTGAAAGAAAATAGAAATTGCAACTGAGTTGTAACTCAGGAAATATTTCAGGCTGACCCACTGAAGTGTCTCAGTGCTTTCTTTGGATAAGGAGGGAAACAGAGTTATTTATAATTGAGGAGTTTCTTCCATTTCATTAAAAATAATTTTTTTTAAGAACAAAAAATTTTAAAGTGCAACTGTCACTAAACATGAAAATAACTCCTCCAAATATCCATTTTAAAAAGTTTGCAAGCTGCAAAGATACTTACTTTATGCCCTATAGACTTGACCTTAACACCTTAAGATGTGTTACTGCTTTCAGTTGACTCGAGGGTATGGAAAGCAATTTCTAACACTTTATCAGCTTTTGACAATAGGCACTTATGGGCCTAAGTGATCTAAAATAGATTAATGAGGCACTAAAGTACTTTAATGAATAATGGAGCATTTTAAAATTTATTTTGTTTTTTAATTCATTTAACTGCAATCCATTTAGCAGCTGAAACACTCCCTCCTGAATATATTAAGAGCCATTTTACTTTGAAGTTTTTCTTAATTTACTATGTTTCAATTCATTTATCATTTATTCATTTTATTAATGTATTTGCCGAATTGAGCTTCACCCTACAAACACTTTAGAAATCAATAATTTTATTGGGTTCTACATGCAACAAAATAACCTTTTAGCAGGTTAACTCAGGAATTCAGAATCCATGAACAGAACACCACTGGCATAATGCAAAAATAATTATCATTTCAAAGAGTATAGGATGGAAGATTGTCCACTCAAGGGCCTTGAGTCCGTCTCCTTGAAAGGTAGAATTTTTAAAATAATCAAAGATGGTTGGTGGGGATTTATATTCTTCCCCTTTCCTTATCTTAGCCATTAGTAACATTTCTCCTCCCTTTAAAGCACCCCTGTACCCTTTCCTCATTGATTAAAATAATACAGATCTTAACAAAGTGATTCACACCAGAGTCCCATATGTTCCCAGCTAGACTAAATGAGAGGTCATGGTGGAATTTCACGTGTCTACATGCAGCAGAAAGAAATTTCTAAATAATAGTTGACAGACTAGGTGGGGGAAGATCTTCTTCTTTTTTTTCAAAGAACAAGCTCTTAGCTTCATTCACCTTTTCTATTGTCTTTGTAGTCTGTATTTCACTTATTTCTGCTCTAATCTTTGTTATTTCCTTCCTTCTACTAACTTAGGATCTCATTTGTTCTTTTTCTAGTTCCTTGAGGTATAAATTAAGTTTTTTGAGACTTCTCTTGTTCTTTGAGGTAGGCATTTATTGCTATGAACTTCCCTCTTAAAACTGCTTTTTGTGCATCCCATAAATTGTGGTATATTGTATTTCCACTTTCATTTGTCTCAAGGCATTTTTTTCTTTCTTTTTTGATTTCTTCTTTGGCCCATCAGTTGTTCAGTAGCATGTTGTTTAACCTCCACATGTATGTGAATTTTCCAGTTTAATTTACACTTTAGTATCATAACTTTGTGGTTGGAAAAAAGTGTTTGGTATGATATCAGTCCTCCTAACTTTATTATTATCTATCTTGAAAATGTTCCTTGTGGGGGCACCTGGGTGGCTCAGTCAGTTAAGCGTCCCACTTCGGTTCAGGTCATGATCTCACGGTTCTTGAGTTCCAGCCACGCATTGGGCTCTGTGCTGACAACCAGCTCAGAGCCTGGAGCCTGTTTTGGATTCTGTGTCTCCCTCTCTCTCTGCCCCTCCCCTGCTCATGCTGTCTCTCTCTCTCTCTCTGTCAGAAATTAAAATAAAAAAGAAAATATTCCTTGTGTATGTAGGAAGAATGTATATTTTGTTGCTTTCAGATGGAATGTTCTTTTAGGTATCTAAGTCCATCTGGTCTAACGTGCCATTCAAGGATGATGTTTACTTGTTCATCTGTCTGAATTGATGTAAGTAGGGTATTAAAGTTCCCTACTATTATTGCATTGTTGTCTATCTCTCCCTTTAGGTCTGTTCACATTTGCTTCATATATTCAGGTGTTCTTATGATGGGTGTGTAAATATTTACAAATGTTGTATCACCTTTTTAGACTGACCCCTTTGTAATTCCCTTCACTGTCTCTTACTACAGTCTGTGTTTTCAAGTCTTTTTTTTTTTTTTTTTTGTCTAAGTATAGTTACTCCAGCTTTCTTTTGGTTTCCATTTGCACGGAATATCTTTTCCCATCCCTTCACTTTCAGAGTGTGTGTCCTTACATCTAAAGTAAGTCTCTTGTAGGCAGCACATACATGGGTGTTGTTTTTTTATCCATTCAGCCACTCTATTTCTTTTGATTGGAGAATTTAGTCCATCGACATTTAAAGTAATTATGGATACATACCTCCTTATTGCCATTTTGTTAAATGTTTTCTGACTGTTTTTGTAGTTCTTCTCTGTTCCTTTCTTCTCTTATTTTCTTTTGTGGTTTGATGGCTTTGTTTAGTGCTATACTTATCTTTATCTTTTGTGTATTTACTATAGTTTTTTGCTGTGTGGTTTCCATGAGGTTTACATATAACAACTTATAACAGTCTATCTTAAGTTGATAACAAAATTAAGTTTGATCCCATTGTAAAGCTCATCATTATTACTCTCTTCTCCTCCACCAAGTTTTATATTTTTGATGTCACATTTTGTATCATATTATTTTGTATATTCCTTATTACTGTAATCACAGTTATTTTTACTACTTTTGTCTTTTAACCTCTATACTAACTTTATAAATGATTAGTACAATACCTTTACTATATATTTACCTTTCCAGTGAGATTTATTCTTTCATATGTGTTTTAATTACTAATTAGTGCCCTTTAATCATTAACAAAGCCCCTTTAGCATTGCTTAGAAGGCCAATTTAGTGGTAAGGAACCCCTTTAGCTCTGGCTTGTCTGGAAAACTCTTTATCTCTTCTCATATCTGAATGATAATTTTGTCAGACAGACTATTCTTGGTTGACAATTCTCTTTTTCAGTATTTTAAAATATATTATGCTACCCCTTCTAGCCTACAAAGTTGCCACTGAAAAATCTGCTGGTAGTCTTGTGGGAGTCCCCTTGTTCATAAATGTTGTTTTTCTCTTACTGCTTTTAATATGCTCTCTTTGTGGGGCACTTGGGTGGCTCAGTGGGTTGGGCGTCTGACTTTGGCTCAGGTCATAATATCACAGCTTGTGGGTTCAAACCCCATGTCGGGCCCTGTGCTGACAGCTAGCTCAGAGCCCGGAGCCTGCCTTGGATCCTGTATCTCCCTCTCTCTCTGACCCTCCCCTGCTCACACTGTCTCTGTCTCTCAGAAATAAATAAAACATTAAAAAAATTTTTTAAATATTCTCTTTGTTTTTAAATGTTGACACTTTAATTAGAATGAGGGTCTCTTTACATTTCAAATATTTTTTCAAGCAATATGAAAGATTACCACTTTGCAATACTTTTGTGTAAATTTCTATCAGATGTATGAAAAGTTATACTACAAAAGAAAAAATAAAAAGCTCCATCCTCAGAATAAATATTTGCCACAATGAATCTACTCAAAAAACAATTATACATATAAACATATACACACAATTCTAAGAATGATTTGAACAACACTAACATGAACATAGAATCTCCCAGTGTGATTATTCTGAAAATGACTTTTTAGTATAGGACTTTGAGATCCCTCTGGGATGTATAGTAATGACTTATTTAATAAAAATGTAGGGGTTATTTAAATGAAATCAGACAACATCAAAGATTTTAGAAAATTTTCATTGAAATAAGAGGCATATAAGTCATGCCTACATTTCAGCCATCATAAGCCATCAAACAGATTCATGAATAAGGCCAGCTTGATGGAACCCCAAGACTCCACTGTCTTGCCCTGGTCAAACTTCGTATCACTGAACATAGAAACAGAATGAGGGAATTTAAATTCCATTTACTTTCAGACACTATTAAAAACAATATCTAGTTTGAAAACATCCTTACAGCATTTACACCTCATTCTAGTAATTTCATAAATTGAAGAAAGAGGAATAAATAGGAAGTAAAAGCATACTAGGAAATGTATTTGACTCGGCAATATTTGGCAATGTGATTGCCCAGAAAAATCCACTGCATTTTTAAAATTCTACCCATAACTTGCCTGCCCACATATTTCTCCTGAAACTGTGTGACAACAGTTTGCCTGTCACTTTTCTAGAATTGTATTTGTTGCTACTGCATTTCATATAACTTAAATATAGCTTGATTTATATTTTTCTTCTTGTCTTTAAGAAAGTTGAATAAGACTGCAAATAAGTAGATTATAAAACCTTTCAGGGAAGGGATTTCTTTTTCCTAACTATCATTTGTCCTTTACCTAAAATTGCAATCAATCACACCTGGAAAAATGCATCTATATTTTAAGTGTAATTTTCCATTATTTCAACTTGATGTATATTTCATAATCTAAAACGTAGAGGATGTACAACTTTCCTGGAGAAATATGCCATCTATTTTGTTTTATACAACAATTTTCCCCTTAAAATGTTTAAGCATGTATAGATAATTCAGGGGCTTTTAAATAATTTTCTAGTTAAAATTGCCTCCCAAAACAACTTACATGCTAAGCAATGAAAGTTCAATGTTGGGGCGCCTGGGTGGCTCAGTCAGTAGAGCATCCGACTTCAGCTCAGGTCATGATCTTTTGGTTCTTGAGTTCCAGGCCTGCACTGGGCTCTGTGCTGACAGCTGGAGCCTGGAGTCTCCTTCAGATTCTGTGTCTCCCTCTCTCTCTGCCCATCCCCACCCCACACTCAAGCTCTGTCTCTCACCTTCTCTCAAAAATGAATAAACATTAAAAAAAAATTTTTTTAAGTTCAGTGTTAAAGATATAAAATACAAATACCTTGCTAGTTAGTTTTCATATACAATACCAAAAAATCACCAGGTCAAAGATTAAGGACAGAAACAACTAGCAGTATATTTTATATGCATTCTAGAAAGTTCACCAGAACAAAAATACTAGGGAAGATAGGGTGGGAAGGCCTCCTATTAGAAGTCATTCCAATTGTTAGATAACTTTTTTATTATTCAGTGGACCCAATGACTTTCAAAACTAAAGTATTTTGCCGTAATTATTGATCATATCTTTGTTTTTACAGAACACAAGCACTGAAAATAAACAGGTATTACTGTCAATAGAAATGGGCTTGATTACACTGAGCTAAACATCTAGATTGATATTGTTAACAGAAGCAGTCTGAAAATTACATCTGGGACGTCTGGTATGGTAATTAAAATTCCACAAAACCTAGCAAAGCTAGGAAGCTTTCTTTCTCCTATAAAGAAGAAAGATATAATTCTTTCTTTTCTATAAAGAAGAAAGATATCATTCTATCTTTTGGCTAGCTTCCAAATGTTAATTCTCTTTTTGTAGGGTTATGAGATATACACAAGATATACTGGGTAACACCCTGTTGAAACTCGTCCCCCTTTTTCATTTTATTATGTCCTCCCAGGGGTAAATCTAATTGAGTAAGAAGGTAGACTGCCTGAGCTCTTACAAGGCCCTGTAGGATGGATTCTACCCACTCTGCCTGCTCTGGCTGATCCTTTCACTAACCTACAGATGCCCTCAGTCAACCTCTTCTTACCGACCCAACACAAGGACATTCAGATCCAAATACAAATAAATACAGAAGCACACTTACCTCTGTTTCTTATTTTCCAGTCTGATTTTTCCATTCTAATTTTCTACATTCATTTATTTATATTTATTTACTTAAGAGTATGTGCATGTGTGTGAATGGGGAAGGGGCAAAAGAGGAAGGGTGGGAGAGAGAGAGATAGAGAAAGGATCCCAAGGAGGCTCCATGCCCAGTGCAGAGCCCAACGTGGGGCTCAAACTCATGAACTGTGAGATCATAACCTAAACTGAAAAGAAGAGTTGACTGCTCAACTGACCAAGCCACCAGCCTCTACATTTATTTCTGTTTCAGACTTTCTGCTTTCAAAGTCTCTCTTTTATCTTGGACAGGTGAAATGTATATACCATTCATTGATCATGTCTGAGACATTTCTTAATAGATTATTCTGAAAACTTTTTAAAATAGTTTATCATTCAGAGATGAATTTCCAGATTTATTTCCCTTGTGAGACATTAGTTCTACGGGTTCAAATGTTAAAACTAGGGACTACATTGCCTGAGCCCAGTTCATAGACCCAAGTCCTCATCAAACAGAAGTAGACAGAGGTCTTTTACTGGGTGACTGATATTCTGTCTAAGCAGAGGCCTGAGAACTTTGATCACACTCATATTTCAACATATATTCCAAACAGAATAAAAATCAATGACATAGCTGATCATTTGATTTGTTGATCAACTGAGAATCCATTAATCCTTTTCACTTTCAACCCCTCATGTTCTCTTTTCTCCCCTTACTTACCTTAAGTTACATTGTCAATCTCTGTAATCACTCCTTTGTCCTTTTATTTTATTGCCTGGAAAATCTCCAACCTTGAGTAAATGCACTAATGCTGCAAATGTCTTGAGCACCTGAAAGGTGATGGAGAAACTCACTCAACCAGACTGACCAAGCTCAATTTAAGTTCCTTCCCACTAACTCCAGAGGGCCCTCCATGGAATGCACTAATAATACCTGATGCCCACTGTTTATCCACTCTCTTATTTTCCTAGCCAACTACTTCACATCTTCTGTTCTTGCTTCAAACTATACCACCTCCTGCCTGTCCTCATACTTAGCTGAATGAAAAAATCAGAAAAGAACTTGCACAAACTGCTCCCACAATATTTACCTATCTACCACCATCTGTGTCCATAAACTCTGCCTTCCCAGGTGAACTGTCCAATTTCTATAAATGGTCAGTCCCTCCACTTGTAAATCACATGCATGCTGCCCCCTCCAAGATGATATTTCTCCAGTAATTCTTCCCTCTTTTTCCTGCATCTATTTTGTCTCTCTACTTGGGTATTTCTACCAGCATACAGACTTGCTATATCCCCCATCTTCATATTTTTCTCCCACCCTAAAAATCATAATATTTGTTCTCACGTTATTCACTGGCTACAATCCTATTTCTCTTGTCCCTTTAAGCAAAACTCCTGGAAATTCCTGTCTACACTTAGTGTCCCCAAATTCCCTCTTTCCTTTTCTCTTATAGCACTCCAGTCAGGCCATTGCCCCATACACTCCACCAAAATTTACCTTTGACCTCCAACTTAATAAGTCCAAAGAATAGTTTTCTTTCATCTTTGATTTAAACTATAAACAGTGTTACACACTATCTATCCTTCCTTACTTCCCAGAACTCTTTCTTCATTTGACCTACAAAAATATCACATTCTCGGGGCGCCTGGGTGGCTTAGTCGGTTAAGCGTCCGACTTTCGCTTGGGTCATGATCTCGCGGTTCGTGGGTTCAAGCCTCACGTCGGGCTCTGTGCTGGCTGCCAGCTCAGAGCCTGGAGCCTGTTTCAGTCTGTGACTCCCTCTCTCTCTGACCCTCCCCTGCTCACACTGTCTATCTCTCTCTCTCTCTCCTAGAAATAAAATAAAAATATTTAAAAAAAAAAATCACATTCTCTGGTTCTCCTCCTATATCCCAGGGCATTATAGAATCATCATTTTCATCTTTATAAGAGCATTATAAGATCACTATTTTCTATTATTTGTTATTTCTGTTATTTTCTATTATCTTGAAAATTCTAGGCAAGTCAATAAAACATAAAGAAATAAGAGATACAGATATTTAAATGGAGAAAGCAAAATTATCATAATGTGCAGAGAAATTATCTACCTAAAATTTTAGTTACCCAGAAATAACTTTAACACAAAATGTGCGGTTCCTAAATGGAGATAACTATAAAATGTTAGTGAGAGACATGAAAGATGTCTTGATAAATCCAAGACATACTTGCAGAAACTTAAAATGGGAAGTGAATAGCTTATGGCAAATCTGGAGACTGCTTTTGAAGCCCTTAGTTACTGAAATAGATACCATGGTCCTGGATTAGAAACCTCAGTATCATAGAGATGTCAGTCTTAACAGATTGATCCACATGTTTAATAAAATTTGAATCAAAATCTCAAGAAGACATTTCCTAAAAGGTGTTAAAGTGGTTCTCAAGTTTACCAAGAAACTGTGACGAGAAAACAAGAGGAAAACATGGAAACAGCGGAAAAACTGAGGAAATCCAAATAGAGTCTGAAGTTTAATTAATAATGTTGTGCCAATGTCAATCATACAGTGGACATGAACAGTCACAAGAGAAATAAAATTGACTAACAAATACATTTCGCTATTACTATTATTTTTAAGTTGTTATTTAAATTCCAGTTAGCTAACATACAATGGAATATTAGTTCCAGGTGTACAATTTAGTGATTCAACACATCCATACAACACCCAGTGCTCCTCACAAGTGTACTCCTTAATCCCCATCACCTATTTCACCCACCCCCCACCTACTTCCCCTCTGACAACTATCCCCAACTTGTTCTCTATTGTTAAGAGTCTGTTTCTTGGTTTGCTTCCCTCTCTCTTTTTCCCCCCTTTGTTCAATTTGTTTTGTTTCTTAAATTCCACATGAATGAAATCATATGGTATTTGTCTGTCTCTTATTTCACTTAGATAATATTCTCTAATTCCATCCATATCATTGCAAATGGCAGTTTCATTCTTTTTTTATGGCTGAGTAATATTGTGTGTGTGTGTGTGTGTGTGTGTGTGTGTACCACCCCTTCTTTACTTATCGATAGATGGATACTTGGGCTGTTCCCATAATTTGGCTATTGTAGATAATACTGCTATAAACACTGGCGTGCACACATCCCTGTGAATTAGTATTTCTGTATTCCTTGGGCAAATGTCCAGTAGTGCAATTGCTGGATGGTAGGGTGCTTCTATTTTTAACTTTTAAAGGAAACTCCATACTGTTTCCTAGAGAGGATTTGTCAGTTTGCATTCCCTCCAACAATGCAAGAAGGTCCCCCTTTCTCCACATCCTATTGTTTCTTGTGTTGTTGATTTTAACATTCTCACAAGTGTGAGATAACATCACACTGAAGTTTTGATTTGCATTTCCCTGATGACTAGTGATGTAGAGCATCTTTTCATGTCTGTATGTCTTCTTTTGGAGAAATGTCTGTTCATGTCTTCTATCCATTTTTTAATTGCATTATGTGTTTTTTGTGTGCTGAGTTTTATAAATTCTTTACATATTTTGGATACTGAGCCTTTATTGGACATGTCATTTGCAAATATCTTCTCCCATTCCACAGATTGCCTTTTAGTTTTATTGTTTCCTTCACTGTGTAGAAGTTTTTTTTTTTTTTTTTTTTTTTGATGTAGTCCCAATAGCTCATTTTTGCTGTTATTTCCCTTGCCTCAAGAGACATATCTAGAAAGAAGTTACTACTGCCTATGTTCTCTTCTAGGATTTTTATGGTTTCAGGTCTCACATTTCAGTCTTGGAAATTTTGAATTTATTTTTGTGTATGATGAAAAGAAAGTGGTCCAGGCTCATTCTTTTGCATGTTGCTGTCCAGTTTTCCCAACACCATTTACTGAAGAGACTGTCTTTCCCATTGGATATTCTTTCCTGTTATTCAAAGATTAACTTACAATATAGTGGTATGTTCATTTCTGGGTTTTCTTTTCTGTTCTATTGATCTATGTGTCTATTGTTGTGCCAGTACCATGTTGTTTTGTTTACTAAAGCTTTGTAATATAACTTGAAGTCTGGAACTGTGATTCCTTTAACTTTTTTTTTTTTTCTCTTTTTCAAGATTGCTTTGGCTCTTCGGGGTCTTTTGTGATTCCATACAAATTTTATGATTGTTTAACAAATACACTTTAAGCTCAACCTTTTTAATGGCCAAAAAGTAAAAGATTAATGAGGCAAGTTGTTTGAACGATTAATAATATCCAGTGCTGATGAGAATCTGTTCAAATAGACTATACTGTTGGCACCACTGATGAGCGTGTAAATAATACAAGCTTCCTGGAAAGGGATTTGGCAGTGTATAAAAACAATCTTTGGAATTCAAAAGGTCATTTTTTTGTGCCCAACATACAGGTGAAGATTTAGGTATTTGGCTACTAGTCAATTTGCTGTTAATACTAGCAAAAGAAAGAAAAGAAAGAAAGAAAGAAAGAAAGAAAGAAAGAAAGAAAGAAAGAAAGAAAGAAAGAAAGAAAGAAAATGATCTACACACATGCACAAGCACACACATAAATGCACTAATAGGAAATACACACACAAAAACAGTATTTTTTTTTTTGTGAGTGGTGACATTATGGGCAAATTTTACTTTGCTTCCTTTTACTTCTCTAAATTTCTTAATGTCGCTGGTAGAATCTATTATATAATTTTATTTTCTTTATATTTTTCTCTGTTCTTTAAAGTTTTTCTAATTTTTCTTATAATTAGGACAGGATGCTCATTTTCTCACAAAGGAAGCAGTGAACATAACACACAAAGCAATATAAGAAATGTTTAAATGCTCAAGATTTTTAAGCAGTTAAATTAAAAAAAAAAACAGACGAACATGAGGAAGTGGGGTAAAAAGAGAAACAGGCAAACCATAAAGCCGACTCTTAACTATAGAGAACACACTAAGGGTTGCCCAGGAGAGGTGGGCAGGGGGATGGGTTAAATAGGTGATGGGGATCAAGGAGGGCCCTGTGATGAGCACCAGGTGTTAGATATAAGTGACGAATCTCTAAGTTCTGCACCTGAAACTAATATTGCGCTGCAGGTTAACTAACTGGAATTTAAATACAAACTTGAATGAACAAACGAACGAATGAATGAATGAAAACATATGACATTAATGTTATCTGCTAATTTGATATTCCACAGAAGACAATAACATACATTGCCAAATTAAATCTGAGAACATATGAAAACAAGAGAATATGCTGGGCTATTTGGTTTACTCTCATTTTAGGAGTGAACCAAGGAATTTATGCAGTTTCTGGGTCTTTAGTTTCCTATTTCCAATTGCCCCAAACCTCTGGTTGATAAATTCTCCTCCTTCCCCCACTCCACCCTTGCTTCCTGAGGCCACGCGGATGCTTGGGACACTAAGACTCTTCAGGGCTCCAGATGGCGGTGTCAGGCCCAGTATTACACGAGATTCCAACTCTCTCCAGTGGTTCCTAGTTCGGTTAGACTTTCATCCTCCAACACAAGACACTAGAAACTTGTACAATCATCCCCAAGGATGCTGGGAAATTGCCATTGGGTTTTCAGAAATAGATGACAATTTTCACACTTTTTTTTTGGAAGAGGAGGAGGCAAAAGTTTCAGACACAGTGCTTCACTTTGCTGTGAAGTAAATATTCTTGGTATTTTCTATTCTATTCTATTTTTTTTAACCTACTAAATTGATTTCATGAGCTTCCAATGGCCCCTCATAATAAGGGTAAAAAACACTAGAACAGAAAATGAGGAGAATGCTTGCTGACAAAAAAAAAAAAAGCAAATAACAAAAATACTCACAGTCAGGGGCACCTAGGGTAGCTCAGGCAACTCTTGATCTCAGCTAATGTTATCAGGATCATGAGTTCTGTGCTAGGCATAAAGCCTACTTAAACAAACAGACAAACAAACCCTCACAGTCAGGTGTGCAGAAATGGAAGACAAGACAAATCTATGCAGAAAGGATATTCATCAGTATTGGTTCCTTTATGAGCAGAAGTGGGGTTTAAAAAAAAGTGGGGTTTAAAAGCAGGGGCGCCAAGGTGGCTAAGTCAGTTAAGCATCCAACTTCAGCTCAGGTCATGATCTCACAGCCTGTGAGTTCAAGTCCAGCTTGGGCTCGGTGCTGACAGCTCAGAGCCTGAAGCCTGCTTCAGATTCTCTCTGCCTCCCTCTGCCCCTCCCCACTCTCTCTCTCTCTCTCTCTCTCTCTGAGTGTGTGTGTCTCTCAAATATAAATAAACACTTAAAATTTTTAATAAAACAAAGACGGATTTAGGAGCTATGCAGACCTAGCACTAAATATTAGAGTGAGGAAGCTATTCTCCTTTTGGTTCATTTAATTCCTTCCAATTATCATGTGTAGGAAGCCTATCAATTCTTGCTAGAGAAAGCTCTTTGTAAAAAGTATGTGTTTTTAATTGGTCAAATAAGCACATGGAACAATAATAAAATAACTGCAAATGTTCATATAGCCTTGGAAAATGCCAGGCACTGTTCTAATCACTTCTCACATATATTATTTCATCTTCATTATAACTCTATGAGGTAAATACAATTAATATCACCATTGTATAGATTAAAAAATGGAGATAGAGAGAAACGAAATAGTTTGTTCAAGGTCACACAGCTGGTAAGTGGCAGAACAAGGATTTGAACCCAGGAAAGTGAGCCTATGCTCTTTAACGGCCATTCTTTGATTTAAAGCGTCCAAAAGGATAAACAGTTAAAGGATTCCTTCTGCTCCACTCTGAGCCCACCCTTTTCTCCTCTGTGCTAACAGCTCAGAGCCTGGAGCCTGATTCCGATTCTGTGTCTCCCTCTGTCTCTGCTCCTCTCCCACTTATGCTCGCTTGCTCTCTCTCTCAAAAATAAATAAACTTTAAAAAAAACATTCAAGAGGAGGAGGGGAAAGATGGCGGAGAAGTAAGGAGCTCCGTACTTGCACTCACACCCATACATCACATGGAAAAGATCTGAAGCCATTGGAAACCTTACAAAACCTGAGAGATTGGGAGAAAAAGGAGGCAGAATCCACTGAGAGAGCCTTCTAACGTGAGTGCGAACTGGGGAAGATAAAATCGGGCCGGGATTGGAGACTCCACGGTCGGAGGCGATCCCCCTCTAACCTCTACGGGGAGTGAGAGGGGAAAAAGAGAGAGTCCGAAACAGAAAAACCTCCGCTCGGTGCATAAAAAGACCGTACTTGCCAAATACCTGCACGCCAGGTCCCCTCGCGCCAACTGGTCCCTAGGGCCAGGTCGTGCTGATCTGCTGATCAGCACAGACTGCTCCTTTGTGCTGGCTCCTGGCGGGCTGGGCTTCAGAGTAGCAGCGCGCCTGCCGCCATTGTAGCTCCCGGGCGGCTGGGGCCCCTGAAACAGCCGCACAGACACCGGGCTTCTGCGCCCCTGGCTGGCTGGAACTCCAGAGGGAAGGCAAGGAGCTAAAAACTGGGAAAATTGCCTGTGAGTTCGTGTTTCGGGTGATGAGCCATAGAGGGACCTGGTTTTCCTCAATCCAGCGGGCTCTGCACACCCGGCAGGCAAGCCCCGCCCATGCTCGCCAGCCCGACCCAGAGAAGGAAGCAGCGGTTCTGACTCCACCCCCAGAGCTCGGCAGGGGGCCTGGAATTGCCCGAGGGGGTTGCCTGGGAAGCTGTGTCTAAGGCAATTTCAGCAGGGCACGTGGACTGGGATTTGGAGATTGGGACTGGCCTGAGCTGAAGAGTGCAACCAATTTTGGCTGTACCCCCGGTATGGGGAGTATACATGCCCAAAAAAGCGAGGTGCAGCGCTTGGTTCAAGAAAGGACTGGAGCACCGTCACTCTCCTCCCCACAACCGCCAAGGCAGAGCTCCCGCCTGAGGCAGTGGATCACGCCACGCCCATCCCTGCTTGAGAGCTGCCCTCCGCCCCCTTTTATTTTTCCTTTTTTCCCCCTATTTTTCTTTCTTTTTTTCTTCTTCTTTCTCTTTTCTCTCTTTTTTCCCCAGAACACTGACCTGATTAACTCTGGTCACCCGCTTGCTTAAACAATCACGACGAGTCCATACTGTAGAGGTAAATTCTACACCTACCGACATTTCTCTTTCTCTCGGGAGTAATTAGACTATATAGTTTCTCTGGATAATTCCAGCACCCTTCTCTCACCTATCCAACCATATTCGACCCTTTACCTCTTTGAAAAAAGCTTCTTATCCCTTCTGCCTGTTCATTCTATTTCCAATTTTCCCTCATCCCTGCCCTGTCTTCTCTCTCTTTCTCTATGCTCTTCAACCAACACTACATACACAAGCTATTTAACTGTAGCTGGGAAATCCGGTTATATGCTTTAAACCGTTCTTTGTCCATAGGTTTTCTTCTTTTTGCCTTTTCTTTTCTCCTTTTTGAGCCTTTTATGTATTTTATACTCCCTATTATTCACCCTCCCTCCTCCGTCTTTTCTCTTAACTTTATCGTTTTCCCACTCACTTTGCATGTTAGTTGAATTAGCCTGTGCGTTTGTGTGCTCCTGCTTCCTGTGTGTTTGTCTGTTTTCTTTTCCAGGGCTACCTCAAGAAACAAGCCAGAGTACACAAGGTGGATAGTCCCAAATATCACTACAAATAGGAAAATAAAATAACCAAGGTCCCAACAAGACAGACCAAGAGATACCATTCAAAAAACACTCTCTGAAAGGATAGGCCCTGGACAGTCAAAGAGTCTTCTTGGATATAGCAGCGCTCATAGATACAGAGAGCATAACAGGTCTTTAAAACCAACAAG